>NC_025994.2:2840331-2877710 GCF_000442705.2 Elaeis guineensis | reverse complement strand
CACCATGTGACACTCGAGATGCTCTCCACCGTTTGGATCGACGAGGGCGATATCACCATGATTGGGTTCGAGAGCATCGGAGTATATTGACGCATGGGAGCGACAGGAGGATTTGATTGTGGCTGGTCCACCATGCTTCCATGATAGATTATTATGATCCATATCTGCAGTTGTACAGGAGCATCACTAGATGATTTATCTCATCATTGACAAGTGAGGATCTCGAGATGAGGTTCCATACTTCGGGTGGCACGATGGGTATTGTGGTAAGTATATTTTGCTTTTATCTCATTTTGTTATGTTGTTATTAATATACTTATAAATAATATTTATTTTTTTATAATTTTAGAGGATCACATCGCTATATCATACGACAAGGAACGGATTTCATTCGATCACTGTTGGATGCAAGGATCGAGCACTTGCGAATATTATGGATGGTCTTGTTGATACTATGCAAGTTATCTCAGAGGATGGACGACTTCAGACTGTGCCATCGATGGATCTGAGTACCTCTTCAAATACCCGCACACTTCATATCCTAACTTCTTGAACTTCGACTTCCCCGTAGATGATGCATCTCTATCACAGAGAGTGAGTGAGCCCTCTACCTTCCTCCCCATCGATCGATACCGCACCTGAGCCATCATATCAGTGACCAGAGATGAGACACGTTTATGAGAGACGGATGCGTAGGAGACCCAGTATCTTGATATATACAGCTCTCGATAGTTATGATATTTGTACATTTTTTTTTTGCTAAAATAATTTTGTAATCAACTATTATTTGAGTTACAAATTTTTTTATCTGAAAGCACATGTTACAATTACAATACTAATTGTAAAAAAAATTAATTATTGATCATTTGAGATTGTCCAATATTTTTAAAATATTATAATGATATAATAATATAATATATTATATAATATTATTATATAATATATATATTATTATATTAATATAAAATATTGATATAATATTATAATATGATATCTATTATATTATTATAATGCATAACCAGTAAAATAATATCATATAATAATAAATTGATATAATACTGATTTGGCACAGACCTGCATTGGCACGGAGTAAATATTATTTTGGCACGGCATGAAGTAAATATAATCATGCACAAAATGTAACAGAGCAAATCAGATGCTATGTAAACCAAATCAATCATTCAAGAGCTACTCTGTTTGATAAAATAAAACTGCTACATTTAAGAACTGATCCATATTTATAGCTTAAAACAAAACCGTTACATTCACACCACACAACACATAAAACCATCATCACATTATACCACTCACCACATAAAATAGTAAAATAATATCATATATTATATTACATATGGCACTAAGAATATTATTTTTGGCACAGACTTGATTTGGCACGCTATCACTTGCTCCATACAACATACATTATATATCAAAAACTGCTACATTATGCAAGAAAATATAGTACTACATTATCATACCACAACATATACACACCCACAACATATACAATCAAAAAATACTACATCATCGCACCATACAACACATAAAATTTGATAGTCTAATCCTTCAGATCAGCTTGAACAGTAGGGTGATAGCGATGGGCAGATGATGGCCTAAAGGAAGATAGATGACTAGGAATCGGCTGATTGGAAGGAAGCTGACTGGATTGATCACTTAAAAGATTTGAAACAAGAATATTCATCTGTTGGCTGATCCGTGCAATATTCTGTAAAATTGTAGCCAATCCAGTAGAAAAAATATTTTGTCTTTCTATCTTACTTGATTCTCTCTGTATCGCGGTCTGGAGCACTCTAAGAGTGCGATAATCTTGCTTAGCTGATGTTGCATATCTGTATGAGGCAAACATCTCTCTAATTCTTCAATACGATAGACTAAATTACGAATGTCCTGTCTTATATCCTGCACTACTAAAATAAGATTGTCCAATTTTTTATCAAACGAATAACTATGATGCCGCTAGGATCCATTCGTGCAGTGCTCTCTCCTGAAGACGAAGACTGAAGAATAGATACAACCTCCCGAGCGATTGCACTGACCATATCTGGAGTCATCCTCACTTCCTCAACAGATTCATAGACCTAGAAGGTCCTACTTCACCCCTCCTGGAAGAAGGTCCTGCTTCACTCCTAGGTCTTTCTTCACTCCTAAGTCTTTCTTCCTCAGCTGAAATATCATCGTACATATGTTCTCCCTTTCCATTCTTTCTAATCCACTCACCATCAATTTTAAACCAATGCATTCTGTATAGGGCTCCTTCATTAATTTTGCTACCTCTATCTAATTTTGTTGATTGTTCACCCGAAATTCTTACTCCATAATATTTAAAGATATGGGTTAACATCATGGCATAAGATAGGGACGTCCGTGCCCTACCTATCGCTTCTTGCATAACCTTGATGATCATTGTTGAAAGGTTTAGTAGGATACATTGACTACATGATATATAATTGCTAAGTCCTTCTTTGTTACCGTATCAAATCCTCCTGTCCGAAGTTGTACAATCCAGCAAATAATTATATGGAGTAGTCTCATTCAATATTTAAGTATCTCCCATGAATTCTCTGGAATTGACCGTGATCTTCTATCCCAATAACAGTTTCTACTCTTGTAGTTCTATCTCCTCTACTGTCCCACAACTCACCTACGGTTGGAAGTTTTAAAATTTCTCCTAGTATTTCATCATCAAGATAAATTTATTTTTTCTTAACTGAAGATGATACGATATCTTCTTCAAATAAAATATTCTCATAAAATTCTCTAACTAACTTCATAAATATTAGGGCTTTAGCTGTGCAGATAGATTTTCATCCCATGGCTCTAATTAAGTTTGCAATCTCAAATCCCTCTAAATCTAAAAAGTTCATATCAACAATACGGCTGGAGAGAATATTTTTATCATTTACTGAAATTCTCGGAGTTCTCAGAGGATGTGATCTTGAAGGAGGAGGTGATGGTGCTTCACCTGCTTCTCTTCCCCTTCTGCTTTCTTCACTTTTGCTTGCTCTTTGGCATTAGAGAAGACGCATCTTCAGAGCCATCAAGAAGAAGGTTGAAGGTTGGTCGAGAAGGAGATGGGAAGGAGGTTTTTGGCTTGAGAAGAAAATGGGAAGGAGATTTTTGGTTTGAGATTTAAGATGTGAGTGGAGATGGTATGATGGTTGTGAAGATGAAAGCTAGGGATTCTGAGAAGAACGGAAAGGAAAGAAGATGAATAGGAGTTGATATTCTGAACTAATTCGGTGATTTGAGTCGGATCTTAAATATAAAAGCAGTGGAAGGAAGGCGCCTAAAATCGGATCGAATGTAGTCGCCTAAAATCGGACAATATAATGGATGTAAGCGCCTCGTCCCCGTCCTTTCCGTATTGGGTAAATTTTTTATCAATTTTGAACAATTTTTGTGTCCTTTCGATCATGGCTCACTCTTTATTCATCGAACCGAATGTAGTCACCTAAAATCGTACAATATAATGGATGTAGGCGCCCCGTCCCCATCCTTTCTGTGTTGGATAAATTTTCGATCAATTTCGATCAATTTTCGTATCCTTTGATCCTGGCTCACTCTTTATTCATCGAACCGGATGTAGTCATCTAAAATCGAACAATATAATGGATGTAGACGCCTACATCCTTTCTGTTGGGTAAATTTTCAATCAATTTTGATCAATTTTCGTGTCTAGGTCAATTTGTTTCAATCCGATTTAGTGCAAGTTCAAATCTCGACTAACATCCTGGCTCACTCTTTATTTATTCATCGAACCGTAGCCCTGTTTTTCATTGTAAACGGCACCTTCATTCATCGCAGTAATGACTATTGGGTCATGGGAACTTTAGGTGATGGGCATCCACTCTTTTTTTTTTTGTTAAATCACGGGTGCCAACCAAGTCACAAGTACCAGCAACATGCAAGCATAAGCACACATCAGAAAATCAGCGCACATCTATGGATGAGTGCTAGTTGGACATGAGCGAGTGCCGATCACATCCTTAGAGATGAGCGAGCACCGATCCAATAAGTCACGGGCATCCACTCCTTTTTGTTTTAAGTCACGGGTGCCTGCAATATCCAGACATCCTTAGAGATGAACGAACGATCCAACGAAAGACATCTTGATGAGGAAGACATAAAATCGCCCTATAGTAGGACAGCTTTATCTGATGACCAATCCACGACCGAATGAGAGCTGAGAGAATCCGATCGAAAGACGATCGAATGAGAATTGAAAAGATCCGACCGAAGGATGAGAGCTGAAAGGATGAGAGTGGGCAAATGAGATACAAAATCGCCATATAGTAGAACAGCTTTATGAGCCACCCTTTCACACCATGATTTTCCTGACTGACTCAACACTCCCACGTCGCATAAGAGTGTGTTAAATGACGCCTAAAATTGCCCTATCATAGGATGATTTTTTTTTCGAACGGCACTTTTATAAATATTTTTTTGAAGAACATTATTTTTATAAATTATTTTAAAATTAATAAAAAATTAATAAAAAATTTAATTTTTATGCGTAAAGAATTAACTAAAATGGAAGCTGTTCTTCTTAGAAACAAATAATGGAAGCTACTGACATTGTGGGAGTTAAAAGGCATTAAGACCAGTCAGCCAACAATTCCAGATGAAGCATTATCAAAATGCCATCCTCCTTTATGATAGGAAAATGATAAGACACGGTACAGAGCGAACCAAAATAAAACTTCTAGAAACGGATGTCACATGTGATTCTTGGTATAGACTACAGGTATACAGCTCCACAAACCACCAATCATACATCAATTCATGATAGAAGCATGAAAATTACAATCCTTCTAGTAGTTAAAAGAACCTGAAGCTTTATAGACTTTTGCATATCTAGCTGTAAACTTGTCCTTAGACCCTCGTGGTGGAGAAATGAAGCCGATGCTGATCCCTCACCGAATAGCCAACAGGCTGCTGTTGCTGTTGTCTGGAAATCAGACCTCCAGGAATACTGCCATCCACCACCCATCAAACCAACGGAATGGCAACAAACAGTGGAAAGCCTGTTACCAACAAAAAGCAGCAACATAAAGCTTGGGAAGTGAATCAATTTGCCAGAATCACTAGGCTATTCACTGGTGAAATACGAGTTGTCACAGGGTAAGAATTAAAGTACAAAGACTGCATCTGTCGAAAGCAGGCATACTTACAGTTTCAATATTAAGTAGAATTTTAGCCTATGATGAACTCATAGAAGATCTTCCTGGCCAAGCATCATCAGCATTATCCTTCCCAGAATCTCCATTGTAACTGCCAAAATTGCCCGCGCCCGATCCACCAAAGCCACCATTTGTGCTGGAGCTGCTGAAACCGCTAGAACGGCCAAAACCAGAGTTGCCAAAACTACCAAAATGTCCTGAGCTAGAATCACCGGAGCTGCCGAAACGCCCGGAAGTGGAATCTCCAAAACCACCAGCACGCCTTGAACTTGAGTCACCAAAACCACCAGATCTGCCAAAGCTCGAACCACCAAACCCACCATATCGACCTGAACTAGAACCACCAAAGGAACCAGAACGGCCTGACCCAGATTCACCATATCTATTGCTGCGGCCAGAGGGACCACCAAAGCCACCAGAACCACGAGAACGGCCAAATCCAGACCCACCAGAACCACCCCCACGACCAAAACCTGAGCCACCCATTCGGCCACCTCCATAGGTGTCAAACCGACCACCCATGCCACCAAACATGTCTTCACCTCCCCTTCTACCATAATTCTTGGAAGCTGAAATAAACAAAAAGGATATAAGGTGGCAGTCATGCTAAACAAGTTCCCCATGGATTTTTTGATATAAAGAAAAAGCAAAATGACTACAATACAAAAATGTCAATACTAGCATGATCAATAAGCCGCAAATCACGTATATGAATGTATGTACAAGTATGTATGCATATGTATGTATGTTTATGTATGTTTGTGTTTGTGTGTATATCTATGTATATCTAATATGTGCGTGCGCGCACACACACATAAAAGGCATCAGTCATTTCCATTAACCATATCCATTTGGCATATCCATCAGGTCAACGCAATCACCATATGGAGAACTTGATTAGCCTTTTGGCTTCCAGTAAACTTAGTACGCACCTTTAAAGAATCTGATAACTGAAACAAGAAATACATGATTATATTCAAAATTATTACAATAGCATAATGCCTTAAATATACATTTTAGCCTTGAACCAGAAGTATGCTATAGCATAACCTCAACACTATGCAATTTTGTGATAAACAACCAGTGTTATTGTTTGGCACGTGCAAAGTGGATCATGTTTAGTGTGTTATAATAAACGAACCTTAAGAGTAAAATTTAAGTAGAAAAACAACCGTACCTCAGTAAACTTGCATCCAACATCTCGCTCAATGGTCCTGACAGCTCGAGTTTGCTCATTAGTGTAAATAAGAATGGCACGTCCTTTCTTCCCAGCTCGCCCTGTTCGACCAGATCTGTGAACAAATAGCTCAGAACTGTTCGGTAGTTCATAATGTAACACCTGGGTAAGAAAGGAGGGGCAGATAAGCAAAAAGGAAAAAAGTCTAGTAAAGCAATCTCCAGCAATGAATCAGTATAATAGGGAGGGGAACTCATCCGCATCCATAATATCTAAGATACAAACATAAACAAACCGTATGCATTCTTATGCGCCTTCCCTTTCTACTAAAACCTTTGGATCCGGTAGAAACAAAAGACAACAGACATCATTAATGCCCATGAATAACCAAAAACATCACCCTGCATTTTTGGTAAATATTGAACCAGTACCAACCAGCCCAATTGTGAGCTTCAGAATCAGCCTCTTGAATTTGAATAGATGCATTTCCAAAACTGGGCCAACCAACTGGAGATTTGTGTTGCTGATCTTATTTGTCAGTAATCAAGAATGAAGTTCATGTGGTTCCTTGAATAATATTCCCTTAGCAATCATTTGGCAAGCATTTGGTGCAAATTTTTTGACATAGAAAGCATTCAAACACGATCCACTGCTAGGCAAGATGATTAAAAGGCAGCTTAAAGTGCAACATAACCAATGCAACTAGTAACTTGCCCATAAGATGATTAAAGTATGTCCTCATTGCTAAATCAGGCTCCTATCCTTATGCAAGATAGCGAAAGAAAAAAATTATACAGCCAAGAAAGCATGTAAAATTTTCTTTTCCAAACCATATATAAATTGATAATCAAATGATCCTTCAACAAAATTTAGTCAATGGAAATAATGAAATGCTTTTATAAGAACAAGTAGATATCATTAGAACTCCAAATACAAGTAGACAAATGCCATTTAAACTCAAAACTTTGAAAAGTGAAAATACTTACCAAATCAACATTAGGTATATCCAATCCACGAGCAGCAACATCCGTAGCTATTAAAATATTAAAGCGACCATCCCGAAAGCCAGCAAGTGTTCTTTCTCTCTGATTCTGTGAAATGTCTCCATGAAGAGCCTCACATTCGAATCTCCGACCCATAGCATAAGCCAGCCGATCCGCATCACGTTTTGTTTGAGTGAACACTATGCATTTGCCTCCTTTAGCATGTTCCTATAAAAGAAACATCCAGAAGAATGAATTTTACATGCTGTGCTCAACAAAGGTGTGGTCAAGTTGCAAAAGAGTAGCAGGACCAGTTGGGCAATCCCCAACATCCCCCCCCCCCCTTCCAAACAAAAATTGATGACCCAACAAACGTGCACCTTTATTAATGACCCAAGAATTGATGGCTTTGCATAATTATCTGAAGCAATTGAGTAAAGAGTAATTCCTTCTGGTAATTTTTGATCAGAGTCACCAACCTGCAAGGAAAAAAAAAATCCTCAATTAGTTCCAGCAATAAGATGCTTCTCTTAATAAATATCAAATAAAATTACAGATAACAAATTACTTATTATAAAATAGAATAAGGTTTAATATGCTTGCATCTGCAAGTGAGGGTTTTGGGATGTTGTACAAAGGGGGCCAGAAGTAAGAGACATTTGAGAGCAGATGGGATTTGTCATCGAAAAATTGCGAAGAGAATTCTCATAGATGAGCATTTCATCATTTAGAAATAATTTAAATATATTATAAAATTTCTATATGTCGACATGTACTATTTGGTAAAAGTGTTCCACACGTAAATCTCATAAGATGATACTATATGCATGCTTCCACTCTCTTATAGTGGACCCTGCATCTAATTCAAGCAAGGTCTGCATACTAAGTGAGGAAAGATGTGCTTCATGCCACAATTAGGCTAATCTTGTGTACATAGACATGTTGAATTAGCCTTTCTCTTCAAACAGGAAAATCAATAAAACAGAGTATTTATTTCAATTTAAATCCATAGACCAAAAATAAAAAAGTAGAGTTTGACAAATCAGATAAAATCATGCAAGTGGTACTGTGCTAATCACATTCCAGCATTGTCAGGGTGAAATATCCTACTGTACAACAAGAAGCTAGGCCATGTAATTTATGTTAAATAGTGCAAATATAATATGGTGGTGTAGCGTTATATGGTCCAAGCAAAAGAAAAAATGTAGTGTAAATATATGATTTAACATGGAAAGTTATTAAGCCTTTAGAAAAGTTCAGTAGTTCCATCTATGAGGATAGGGCAATAAAGAATCTATACAGTGGTAAGGCGACCTGCAACCAAGGACATATGCAAACCATGAAACAAGAGTCCGGGTTTTTTCCTTGTAACAATAAGCAAATTGCACCAACATTATAACCTAAAATCCAAAAATAGAGTATGATGCAGGACACTGCAAAGCTTGCAATGACTGGAGACTCCTAAAATGAAGTGAAAGGCAAAGAACTGAAAAAGGCAACCCTAACTAATGGTGACAATGTCTATAAATTATGGCTAAGAAACTCAGCCAAGTCCATATTCAAAGCCAAAAGGAAAAAAAAAATAACCGTTCTTCTCTTCTTGAAAGGCATTGCTTAATCTGTTAATCATTTTTCTTTGGATACAATGGAGATGAAGCAAAAGCTTTCAGAAAGATACAACATCTTAGAAATATTTTCACAAAAAATGACAATGTTCCACATCCACTAACTTGATTCAAGATAGAGATGAAAGCATTCATGTGAGATCCCTATAAGCTAACATAAACAATAGATGAGTTATAACACTTACAAGGTCAATAGTAACTGGATCTTTTAAGTATTTCTGCGTAAGCCTTCTAATCCAACTTGGCATTGTTGCAGAGAACATCATGCTTTGGCGGTTCGGGGGTAATTTTTCCAATATTATCTCTACATCTTCATCAAAGCCCACAGCAAGCATCTGATCAGCTTCATCAAGAACAACAAATTGGACTTCTGACAAATTTAAGGCACCCCTGTTCAGCAAATCAATAATTCGGCCTGGAGTTCCTACTACAACATCAACACCATAATCAAGTGTTCTCATTTGCCTCTGAATTGGTACACCCCCATAGACACAGAGGGTGTCCAAGGGGGCAGATTCCCTGAATTCCTTCTCCACTTGTCGAGCAAGTTCTCTAGTAGGTGCCAAGACTATGGCCAAAGGATTCCTACCTCGCCTGCAAATGTCAATGGAAATGCATAATCATTACAATACATTATCTTCGTTAAACAGATGAAAACTAGTGGTATTTCTTGATTGCATACGATTTCATATAACTAACAGATTTTTCGCTTGTTGTCACCAATGAACTAACCCGTGCTTAGCATTAAAGCGGATAATTTTATCCATGATAGGAATACCAAAAGCAAGGGTTTTCCCTGTCCCAGTCCTCGCGCGACCAATCATGTCCCGTCCTTGCATTGCTGGCTCAAGGACAGCTTTCTAGACAATAAGCCAAAACCAATGTTAACCAAAATAATGATAGCATCCCATAGTTGAGGACAATTTTACATGCATATACAAATTCAGTAACAAAAAAATAAAACAGTATAATGCTGATTAAAACACAAAATAATCAAAATCGGTGTATTCAAACAAAGACATAAATATGCCTGATTATGTGTTTGGGCTAGGAGTATCCTGCTAAAGAACACATCACCATCAAAAGAAAAAAAACACTAAAGCAGTTAGTTTGGTTATTGTAGCAGTCAAGGTCTTAAGTACCAGTTTGGGTACACATATTAGTACACAAAATGTACAGTGTTAGTATGATGGTACAGTTCTTCATACCAACATTCATACAAGAGGCTTAACAGGTATCAGTGCCCTACAGGTACAGTATCCAAATCTGGAACAGACTGGTACACTCCAATACTTGAAACCAAGACAGAAATACACATGAAACTAAGACTGCTATAATCTAATTTAATTTAAACAATATTTCCTATCTACATCCTCTGGCTTCGTCTTAGTCACATAAAAATAAATAAATAACTGGCATAGGTAATAGTAGAAGTACCATCACTCTCAGTACTGCACCAGTCTCTATACCTTACAATATATGTTCTAGCAGGTTCCAACATGAAACATCCTTGCAACTTGTAGGAAAGGAAGCTGATATATACATGGAGTACATCAACAAAGTATGAAGGAGGATGACATCTAGAAAAGCAATTACACAAGCCCAAGTCCTTGATGCAATTATGTACAGCAATTGAGTAAACAGTGACACAGTACAACAAACAACTTCCTACCATAAGAGCCAGTCATCACATGGCAGATAAATCTTTTAAAGATTAGACACCATAAACATAAAATTAAGTAATGAAATCCACGTATGACTATTCCCCTCATTAAGTATTGAATGTCCACAACGGACTCATCAACATACTACATGTATGCGTGCGCGTGTGTCTGTGTAGTAGAGCTACCATATGGGCATCCACATAACAGCCCAAATAAGGTTGGTCCAAATCAGACAAGCCCTCAATATAGACCAGTAAGTGCATAAGAAATGCACATCTACGGATCTCAAAATCACATGATTCTTTAATGATAAGTAGTTTAGAAATAGTAGATCATATCCAACAACTCGAATAATTAGTGTCGGGTCTTCAATTGTCTATCTGGACCAACATTATTTGGACTATTATGTGGGCACCTATGGATTTGCTTCACCTTACACACACACACACATATACACACACACACACACACACACACACACATATATATACATACATACACATATATAGATATATACATATACATACATACATACATACATACATATATATATATATATATATATATATATATATATATACATACATACATACATACATACATACATACATACATATATATATATATATATATATATATATATATATATATATATATTATTTACTATCAAAAAAGTCATGTGATTTAGAGATCTCTAGTTTATACAACAAACGATCAAAAAAATATGCATCATTTCCTGTTATTTATAATATCACTTTTTCTCTTTTTACCATTTGTTGCATAAACTAGAGATCTCTAAATCACATGATATTTTGACAAGGAGCAATTTAGAGATGGTAGACCACATCCAACAACTCAGATCATCAATGTCAGAACCCTAATCATAAGATAAGGACTGACCTTATCAAGGTAGTTGTGTGGGCACCCACAAATTAGCTCTACTTTATATGAATACACTCACAACAGACATATACATATGGGCATGCATATTTGTATATGTATAGTTATACATATATGTCCACATGTACATGTCCATCTACATGTACACGTATATGTCTACATGTCAAAAGGCTATAGTTTTTCTTAAAAATCTAGTATCATTTATAGCGATTAGCATCATGATTATATGCTTAATCCTTCCACAACACCTTTTTGTCTAAAGTGATGCTCCAAGGCCAACCCTTATATGATGGTAAATGGCTTGGATGATGATACCTATGATGAAGATGTTGACCATCAAAAAATATGATAAATGCCCTTATCAATGAAATACATGAACAGTTCTTTGCAGATTTTGTTGAAAGGGCTTGCATTGACACAACATGCAACAAAACCCTTGTGACAAACTCGGCAGCTTATTTGCAACCAGACTACAATTACATGATAATAGGTGTACAGTATGCATCAATCTGATGACTGCAGTCCCAATTGGAATTATTAGTAGTATTGCTAAACATATTTGACACAAATAAACAAACAAATAGGGCATATAGCAAGCTAATAGGTTCTGGCCATTTCTTTCAACTTGTCATTTCATGAAAACAAGAAAGATCAGTCCTTAATATTTCTACTTCTTTTTTCTTAAGGTTGTACATGAGTATTGAATTGCTAGAAAAGTTCATAGGAATGCCTTTTTTATTCTGCTCGGCAGACAAAGTAACACTTGGACAACACTAGAGTCTGCATCCATTGAGAAGGTCATTGAAACACCACAAAAGAATCTTTTTGGCAATAAAGAATTAGTTGGAATCTTGTAAAATTATCAACATCTAGTAGCACGGCATTTGAAAACGATATATCAAATCTCACAGAGAGCAAACCAATGCCATTGTGCATCATTTTTTGCACTGGGGTTCATTATGTTTGGTACAGAATTTATACGTAAACAAATGCATACTAACATGGACCTCAAATTTTTATTGAGATCATCATGCAATTCCATATTCCTATCCATGGACCTGAATTTCTGCTAGATGTTCTTATGTGTGCTCTCCCATATCAAGCTGCTAATCTGTAGCATGCAATGAGATTTCAACCGCAAGGTTACTGGTCCTATTTCAGCCAGACTGCTCTTCTCTTATGATGTGCTGGTCATCAATCCAAATCTATCCAATATATAGATATTTATAAAGAAAGATAAATATATATTTATATATAAATATATGTTTTTTATATATTTATTTAGTCAAACTCTCGAAAGTCATCATTCATATCTTTGTCCTTCTTTCTGCACTGAATAGTGGTGGACCCCTTTGACTTTTAATTCTCAGATAGGGAAATCCTTGTTTATTGGCTACGAACAACTATAGGATTGTGGCAGGTTGGACTACCGAGTCTTAGCTAAAGGCTTCACAATGTAAATCAACTCTAGAAATATAATTTGAATTTTAAAAAAAAAAAACTGTTAGAAATGTTTGCCAAAGAGAACTAATGAACAAAAAGCTAATTTTCCCTAGTTTGATTGTTAATTTCTTTATATAAGTCATGGGATCAGAGTTTTAACACTCTACCCAAATGAATTGGCTTATTTGAAAGAAGCCTTGTTCTTTGGAGGATTTATCTTGTGTATGATACTCCATGGTTCCACTCCACAAAAATTCCTTATCATTCGCTTGAAGCTCATCCTCTTGATGACAAATGACCCACTTGCCTTGAAATGACCTAAATTAATAGAGAAATCCTAAGTCAATGGACCTTTTAAGTTCAGTTTCTACAACTGTATAATCATTCTACCCATAAAGGGATTGTTTCACGGGATCTCAATAATACAAAGTAAAAGAAAATAGTGATTAGCTTATATGGTTACTAAGTTCATACTAGTTGAAACAGAAGATCATTAAATAAGCCAGCAAATCTAGATTCTTATATCCACTTGTGAGGTCCTCATCATATGATACATTTAAGATTCATCTACCTAGAGATCATTATATATCCAGAGAAGCATGTAGAAGAAGCTTTTACTATTTGGGAAGAGGCTAGGCCCATAGCTAAAAAACCTACTTTCTTGTGATTCCAATGTTCATTTGAACATGAAATTTAATCCTACAAATAGATCCCAACAGACAAATGATGTTAGAAACTAGCAAAAGAGGGAGAACTGTAATTTGATTGATCAAAGTAATGTTTAATAATCAGGATCATAAAAATGGTCATGAAGTGAATGACAAGAGATGTAAACAACCTAAGTTGCAGCATTATCTTACTCGCAAGCATGGTTAAAGAAAAATGTCCTCGAAGTGATGAGGAACTTTATGCACCCCTTCCCATTTGGTTTGGCTAAAGCTTTCAATTGGAGCACAAGTACATTAAGTAACGGACATTTCTTTTAAGGTATGCATAGTTTGAGGAGAGAAGGAATGTATTGATAGTAGCAAGTAGTTAGCCACGATTTATCAGGCCTAGCAATGTTTCAGGATAGTATTACCTATATTTATGGATGTCACGTGGGTTTTTTCCTTAAAGGCATCATGGATGAAGAGGAGATGATCTAAATCACAATTGATTGAGATGATCTAAACTAAAATTGGTTGAAGTTGTGATTAAAATAAATGTTTGCATGTTCCATGCACCAATTCAAATGGAGTCTATGAAGCGTAAATCCATTTTCTCACCGACTCTGTAAAATCTAACTTTTGAACTACAAGATTTCTCGTTGAAAATTCTCAATCCGACCATCATCTATTCCATTTCAGCAAACCTGGATTGAACCAGCTACAGGATCAATACTTGCATGTCCAACAGATTTACACTTAAAATAATAATCTAAAATCCAGTGACTTTTACAAGTAACCATACGTTAACAGAGTTACTTACTGAAAACAAAGGTATCCCACGATCCCACTCATTCCTGGACAATTACTCTAGCAAATGGAGACCTCCAATTCCAAAGCAAATAACAGAGAAGAACAGAAACAATTTTTTGCCCGAATTGTTCAAATTCCACCCAGCATATAACAAAATGTAAAACGTTCAAAACCAATAAAAACCTCCCAATAGAAGCACAAATACCTGTATAGGGAAAAGCTTCGTGATTCCCTTCCTCGCGAGATCAGAGACAATCTCCTGCGAGATCCCCAGCCTGGCGATTTCCAGCCCCTCGTCCCCTCTCTTCGCACTCCCCTTCTCCTCATCATAGAACTCCTCCACGGCGTACTCCGCCCGCGCGACGTCCGTAGCCCTGAATCCCAGCTGCCCCGCCGAGAAATGGAACTCCCTCTTTCGAAGGCCACCCGACCCGAGCTTCTCTGCAGCCGCGAAGCCATGAAACGGATGGGATGCACGGGAAACGGCGGCGGAACCGGAGGAGAAGGGCTCCGCCGGGATCAACGAGGGCAAACGGAGTAATTCCGACGAGACGAGGGCGGCTAGGGTTTGCCGAGACGCCGAAGAGGCGATCGAGGCCGACCTCCGCAACAAGTAATTCATCATCTTGGGTAGAACCCTGGAGGAAGAGAGAGAGGAGGAAGAAAAACCCCAGAAAAGAGACAGGGTTTTGGGGAGGAGAAGGAACGAGAATGAAGAGGGAGGCTGGAGATGGTATAAACCCCGCAGGAAGGGTTTTGCGAGGGGAGAAGATATTTTTGCGCGACAATCGGAGAGGGCTTGAATGGCCAGAATCGGGTCGTGAGTACGCCAGCCCGTTTGTTGTACTTGGGCTGGCAAACACGTCTGGTCTGAAATTGGCTCACGACCGGTCCAAGCCCCCGGTCCGGTCGTTCTTACATTAGCTGGACAAATACATGTTAGAGTCGCTGACCTCTCGAGTTTTCACAAAAATATTTAGATTTCAAAATTTTAAAACCTCCAGTCACCACCATCTAGTTAATTTTTTATAGCGATGTGATCCAATTGCCCGTCTTTGTTAAAACTAGGTTTGGCATAAATCATCACATGATCTGATTACAAACAACTGTCGTTATTCCTAATATATCCCTCTCCCTCTTTAAGCTTAAGGATGGAGAGATACGGTAATTGATAGATCCTCCCATCAATTGATCTTCCATTGCCATTTCTACCACCATCGGTGGTTTCTCCTCATCTTTCTCAACCATCACTGTCGAGTACTATCACTGAAAACCCTAACACTAAACCACTATGCAATCTTGATCTAGACTGGAGGTGGACTAGCTATGGCTAGAATCGAAGAAAATATCGACTTTAACCTTAAAGTGCTAGTTCATAAATTGATGATCATGCAGATGATAAATTAAATCACTAAACAATAACAAATAAACATCAAAAGTGGCAAACATAAGGAAAAATATTTTTTATTTTTTTGTGAGATATGAAATACATGAGAACCTATAATAGAAACAGAGGAAGGAGGACAAAGGGAGAGAATAGAAGGTGGCTTGAGGCTCTTGACAATACAGGCAATGAGACTAACATAGTTACTATAGGAAGTGGCATTAAGGGAACTAAGTTGGACAAAGGGAGAGGATAGAAGGTGGCTTGAGGCTCTTGACAATACAGGCAATGAGACTAACATAGTTACTATAGGAGGTGGCATTAAGGAACTAAGTTGGTGTCTGGTAAGGTTATGCCAAGGATAGGCAATGTTGGCATTATGAACTAGACTATCATCTCTCACCACCATCATGCAAATAGCAATAATTCATCATCCCTATGTACTCCAAACTCTAATCAATTCCATTATCAAACCTACAATGAAATCCAAACACCTCCAAAGAATGAAATCTACTATCCATCACTAGGATTTCTAAGTGGCCTTGCTAGCTTTTGGGCTTTGGATTGGAGTTTTATACGATATTTTATATATCATGCCTTGACCAAACCAAACAATTTGACACTTGAATCATATTTTTAGAATTTTTATAATTTCTTTGGGCCAAATATATATAACTGGAACAAGCATGGAGTTAAGAGTGCAATAATTAGGAAACTTAATTTGGAGTTCAAATAGAGAGTTACGGCCATTTATTGATTGCTACACAAAATGCTAAATTTTCATTGGATATTAGCAAATGGCCCACACTACATGGTGGGCTTTAATTAAGCGATAACAAAAAAAACCTAACCAAAAAACATAGTAATAAAAACTATTTTCTTCATCCTCTTTTTCCTGGAAATATATAGCAATAACTTTTTCTAGAAAATTACATTGGTTTTATTGCTCCTTTCTTGTTTCTTCCGTGGAGCTAAGAAAAAAAAAAGAAAGGATTGGAGGAGTTTATTATACTATTGCTAGGGTTTGGTAAAGTTAATGGTTAAAATATTTATGGATACAAAATCATGCAAATAGAAAAAAAAGACTAATGAATGAAATAAGAAAGGAAAAGATATAGTATTGGTTAAAGCTACATCATGTTGTATGGGTTTTTTTTGGTGATAGAGATTGGGAATGGGTCTCTACATAGGTCATGGGAAGATGTAGCTAGTGATGGTATCGCAAGAGCACTACAATAGTTAATATATTTCTTGTTATTTTTCTTGATGATAAATATAAGTGAATGTAGTGATACAAAAAAGAGCAATAGTAAAGGTACATCATCTAGTTGCAATTCGTGTTATTTTATAAAAATACAGTATTATTTCAGCTACCAAACTTGACATGTCCTTTCCATCTATGTGAGGTTTTGTAGGCCATATAGCTCATTTCTAAGGGATGAATACTCTCCACTCTCAATCTAACTAAAAAAAAGACAAACTCTAAAGCCCATGAGTTCTTTCACACTTTTCCTCCCCTTTTGAAATTGTCCCTCTCTTACTCTGGTTGCCAAGCCACCGAAGGTCTCACCCTTGCCATAACCCCTCCGCCGAACTCTAAAGCTTGCCCCCTTCTAATTGTTGGTACTCTCGTCCTCACTTGTTCGCCCCTCTTTTTTCTCTTTCGATTGCTAACTCTCTTTCGATTGTCGATACTCTCATCCTTGTTTACTCCTCTTTTCTCTCCTCAACTACTTTTGTCTTCTCTCATCTTTTCTCCCATTATCCCTGCCCTCCCTATCACCCTTATCGACCCTTATGTCCTCCATTCCTAATCCCATGACTCCCTCTAGGCCGTCTTCGTCCTCTATGATCACTACAAAAAGACAGATTTTTATTGATGAATGTGCGATGACGAAACATATGTCTAGTCACTAAAATCTCTATAATAAGTGACAAAACTTTAAAATGATCAGAATAAATCATTTTGGTCAAAAGCTATAATGACAAAATGAGGTATTGTCATAAAAATATAAAAAATTTGAGAGCCCTTGTTTTTCTAATTATAATAGTAGTAGAAGAGACATATCATTTTTTTAAAAAGTTATAATTTAATCAACAACTTTTATCTCTACCTCAATAACATCTAAGATACTGATCAAGGGAAAGTTCAAGTCTTAACCTCCTGCTGATATCCATAACCTATTAACAAGAAGAATATAAATTTTGTTATTTTCTATAAGCCAGTAAATATTAATATCAATTTTTAATAAATATAAGATCCATCATTTATTTTTTTATTACATCTCTCATTCTCTTTTTATGTTAGATATAATAATTTGATATAGAATATATTTTTTCATATTGTTACTTCCAACCAAAAAAACCCTAGAAATAATAGCCTCCATTTTGGGATTAAATGTACCTCAACTCTTGTGAGAGTACCATATTTCCTTTCTTGAGGACCTTTATTATATATATCATAGAATTGCATATGATGAAACAAGATTATCTCCTTCTAATGCCTCTAATTTATCCACTTATTATTTTACTTTTTGATTATTAGTCGGTTCTTAATGATTCTATATGTTTTGGACTTTGTCAAATGAAAATAATAATGGTTTCTTATATCCAAATCAATTTTGCTAAGCATTTGGAATTCATTTAAAATGCAAAATTGGAATCTAATTAAAAATCAAAATTCTACCATTGAAGATTAAAGCAATAAGTTTAGTGGTTTTCCCCTTTTATGTGATCCAAAAAATTTAACATATGCATCTCTCTTACTTTTTTTGTGATTATCGAGTAATATGTTCATTAACAATTGCACATTATTAATATTTATTTGATGCAAGCCTTTGCTAGTTCCATTCTACTAGTAATACTGCTACTAAGAGCATATTTAGTTTGCAACTAGAATCAGAATAAATTAGAACGAGAACTGAAATGATTATATCTCTTAATATGTTTGGTTCGCTATCAAAATTGGAACAGAATTTAAATATTATAAAAAAATAGAGATTAAGCTTTCCGAGATTGAGCCATTCTCATTTTCTATTAAAATTAGAATGAGAGTAAAACTCCCTCTAATCAAATGGCAAAAAAAAAATATATATTCATTCCCATTTCTATTCCAGAGTTCGGCTCCCCTCAATCAAATATGTCCTAAAAAATATTATACAACAATAATAACCAAGCAAAATTGAGCTTCCTTGTATTGCAAAAGCTTTAATCCTATCATATTTCGAGCCCTACATGCCAATATTTGTTGAGATTTATTTATAGTGCATGAGATAAGGAATGCTACTTATTATACCTATCCTGAAAAATAATCATAGATTACGTTAAATTACAAGTCAGCTTCTTAGCCAATGTCCTTAGTTTAAGTCAACCTATTTCATTCTAATTTCATGATTTATATTCATTGGGTTAGAACCAAAAAAGTCATATCTTCATAAGGTTTTGGATTGACCAAGAAATATAACGGCTTGAGTATTTAAATGGAGTCGAATGGGTTCGTAGTACGAAGACCTATGAGGCTTTACTAAACTAATTAGCCGACGCTCTCATATTTATGAATTAATTAAACAAATTTTTATACAAAATTTTAATTTTGTTTTATCATATTACGAACCACTCTTATTTGTTCATGTAGACTAGATTATGAAAGACTTGAATCATGTCTTCTAATAAAAGAAATATTAAGCCATAATTCCTCACATCCTTGCTGCTACCAAATCAGATCCATTACCTCAGCTAAGGGCCCAAGGCAACTAATCCGACTTTAAAAAATAATTAAAAAAAGCACACTAAGCAAGGGCGACAGCGTCCGTATCTTGGGACGGTCGGACGGACTAATCCGCCTCCGCCCGCCGCACGATCAGAGGAATACGTCGCGTAAGCCCGGGTAATGTCGTAACTTTCGACGCCTACCGCGACCCTCACACCGAGCTACGAAGGCTTCTTCGTTTCTTGAACACCACCACCGTCACCGGCGAGGTTCCGTTCAGCGCCCGCACCGCCACCACCTCCGACGCCCTCAAAAGCGCCGCCACCGGCGCCGCTGCCCTCAACGACCCACCGCGCCGAGCTGGGCCCACCACCACCGCCCCGGCCCGCCCCGGCCGCAGCACCCGCTCCATCTCTAGCACCACCCTGGCCGGCGCCCCGGCACGGTCCAGCCCGGTGGACAGCACGAAGTCAAACGCGTCCCGCCTAAACGGCAGCCCGCCACACCCCTCCATCGCCTCCACCGCCGCGTCAACCCCCATCCTCCGCATCGCCGCGGCGGTGGCGGCCGGGCTGGAGCCGCGGCCAACGCAGAGGGCACGGTGGCCACGCCAGAGCCACTTTCGGCCCATCAAATCCAGGATCACGGCATCCAAAATTGGCGCCGGTAGGGAAGCACCGCTGGTGACGGGGGCACCGTCGCAGGCGTCGATCTCGCGGAACGTGGCGAGGATGGGGAGCGCGGCGACCACGGCGGAGACGAGGAGGATCTTGACGAGGAGGGATCGAGAGAGCAGATGGTGGTAGATGAGCTGGAGTTTGAAGAGGTCGAGTTCGAACCTTCCCATGGGGGAAGCTAAGGTTAGGGTTAGGGTTTGTCACCGGAAGAATTAGGGTTTCCCACAGCGAAGACGTGCGTGGGGATTAGCGGGTACAGAAGCGGGAGGAGGTGTGGTTACCGCCGACGAGGAGGGGGCGCTGTGGCAGCGAGGCTATCCAGACGCGTGCCGGGATGCGGAGGCGGCACGTGCCAGCCATTCCCGATGGAGAGAAGAAGACGAAGAGCAGAGGAGAAGTGAAGGGGATGGGCGTCGGTGGTGGCCGGAGGCGTTTTTGTACCAGAGCTGTCAATGGGAATCTTAAGAACCGCCCATCGATGTGGTCAATTTTACGAAGCTGCCATGGCCGTGCTACATGCCCGCCAGGGCTGCCGTAAATGTAAATTTTTCTTTAAATTTTCAAAGTGAAAAAAAGGGGGGCTGAACTTACCGTCCTTTTTCCTGCCAGGGCAGGACGTCACGCCTTCGATCACATTCATTTCCTTCTTTTGCATCACGATCATATACGACAGCTGATTTGATTGTGGGTCCGTGGGATCTCTGTGACCTCGCCTCACCCTCCATGCTTGCAGGTATGTGCTCCGAAAGGGCTTGAGGTTGAATTTAGAGTTTTCTGTTTTAAAATCATGATCCGTTTGGACAAGTGTGATTATCTTGACTAGTAAAGCAATAATGAGCTAATACATGTAGGGACAGAAAGATACCCTTATTAGAGATTTTTTTTTTTTTAATGTCAAAATCTGACCCACTTATGGTGGAGGCCTGGAGGGCACTGATTAATTCATGGAGAGGCGTTTATCTGCACACTAAGAAAGAAATGCTTATTGGATTGGCTCTCGTTGGATCCTCTGTGACATCATCCCAAGGAAGAAAAAAATAATTAGAATAGAGTGGATGCTTATGGATTGCTCGACCTGGATTGCTTAGTCTGGAGTGCTCAGCATGGATTACTCATCCTAAGCTCGGCTTGATCTAAACATGTAACATCCGGCCCATTGGGCCTTAAACCCAACCCAAAAAAAAAAAAATGAAGAAAACTCCCGCAGGGAGTCTTCTTCTCCCGACCGGCTTCTAATCGGAGTTGAAAATCTCATCGGAGAGGAGTCAAACTCCTCTCCTTCAGTTCTATTTAAAGGGAAGACCCTTCTCCCTTCTTCTTACCAAAGAATCCTGGAATAAAACGGCGTAGATCGCCAAAAATTGCTCGCAGAAACTGTCACTGTGCCCGCCGCAATTCCTCGCCGGAGAGGTCGCCGGAGCTCGAGGTAAGCATGTGGTCCTCTTCCTCTTTTCTCTTCCTTCCTTCCCGTGCCGGTGTGCACGCTCGCCGGTGATCGGAGTCACCGGATTTTGTCGTGGAAGAGGTTTCGATTTTTTTTTATTTTTAGACGCCGGTGGTCATCGCCGGCCACCGATTTGGGACCCTTGGGATGGCGGTGCGCTCTCCTCCGGCTACTGGCCATTCCTGTGCCGGTCGATCGTCGGTCGGCCAACCGTATGAGGGGACCATTCGGTCTCCTATTTCATATTTTTCACCCAGGGGAGGCCACGGGAAGAAGTAGAAGAAGGAAGAAAAAAAAAGAAAAAGAAAAGAAAAAAGAAAAAAGAAAAAAAAGGAAAAAGAGAAAAGAAAAAAAAAAGAAAAAATAAATAAATAAATAAATAAATAAAAATGAGAGAGAGTTTCTCTCTCTTATTTCAGTCTGAACCCTTACTTTCTCTCTCTAGAATTGGACTTTCTCTCTATACTTTCTCTCTAGAATTTTCTCTCTCTAGATTGTTTCTCTCTCTTGATGGATTTCTCTCTCCAAAGTTATCCTTCTAAGATTAGCGCAGTGAAAGGCTTCATTTTGATGATTTTGATCGAGTTCAGGGAAGAGTCTGATTCTAAGTGAGGTTTTGATTTGAGATTTGTTTAGATTTAATTTTGAATTAAAATTAATGTAAAAATATAATTTTGGATAATAGGCACTGAAGAATCTCTTAGAAGTTAGTCAATCTATTCATCCAGTGCTCTGTGAAAGGTAAGTAATGAATCATCTTCTCGAGATATTTCATATTTATTTTGAAAATAAATAATTATTCTCTGAAATTATGCATGATTTATGAAATTATGTTTTGAAAGAAAAGTGCTTTTGAAATATTATGGTACGTCGATTATGCACATGTTCAGTAAAAAATTATGATATATTATGATACAAAAGTGTTTTGATACAGACCAGATTTATGCTCTCAGTCTAACTATGTTTCAGTAGACCCCGTCAATGAGAATTATATATTGGTACTCAGTGGACCCTGCCAGTGGGGGTTGTGCGTTGGTATTTAGTGGACCCTGTCAGTGGAGGTTGTGCGCTGGTGTTTGTGGACCCTGCCAGTGGGGGTTGTGCACTGGTATTTAGTGGACCCTGTCAGTGGGGGTTGTGCGTTGGTGTTTGTGGACCCTGCCAGTAGGGGTTATGCGCTGGTATTCAGTGGACCCCGTCAATGGGGGTTAAACGTTGGTCATAGTGGAGGCTGTTGAGTTACGAATGTTTTGAATCGAATCGGATTTATGATTATATTATACGTGAATATTTAAAAAGATTGGATTTGTATAAAATCAGCATGAAATATATTTTTATGTTTATTTGTAGTATTGTTCTTGAAAATTATATAATATCTGAAATATTTAGTTGAGATATTTGTTACTTACTGGACTGTCTAGCTCATTATCTTTCTTTCTATTTTTCAGATTCAGATAATTAATTACGAGCATGGGAAGAAATATTGGGACAGAACTTTTAGAGACGAGATTTAGCATTGTCAACTTCATTGAACTTAGATCTATTGTTTTATTTTTAGTAAAATTTTATTGGATGTAAGATATTTGATTTAATTATTTGAATTAAAGTTGAATAATAATTATTTGAATTTATTCCACTGTGATGCATTGATATCATGATGAGATGCCTTGCATGCTTATGGAGAGAGTTCTTCATAAGTATGCGACGGTTGCTGCGACCTCCTGCTCGCAATCTCGGATCGAAGGCGTGACAAAACAACTCATAAAATCATAATATGTTAGCTCATAGACCTACAAGAAAAAAAGAGTAGAATGATGGATAAACTAATAAATATATTATGAGAGCTTAAAAGCATCTCTAAATTAAGGGATAAGCTATAATCGTCCTTATGAATCATAATCATCTTTATGAGTTATAACTTTCTTTCTTTTCTATATCTTCTCGAGGGCCCATTCTTTCTTACATAAATATCATAAATATCATGAAAAAATTAGTTAACTTTCTCATTGACTAATTTTTTTATATTCTCATACTTCTGTAGAAGAAAAAATTATTTTTTTATGGATAATATTCATGATAAAATAGAAGGAAAGTTTTATCTACTAAAGAGGTGGAAAAGTTATTTTTCTATCGATCGAAAAATTAAGCCTTTTATTTTATTCGTAAAATACCCCAACCATGCAATAATATACTATAATATATATGATCTGTATTATATTATTATAATATCCTAAGAAATAATATTTGATGGACTGAAATTTTAATTTATTAGACTTGTATGATCGAAATCAAGAAAAACATAAGTAACCAAAAGCTCATAAATGAGAATAATTGGGAGATTTTTGAAAAGCTTCTCGTATGGTGAGATTTTAAAATGAAAAATAATAGATATTCGATTTATTAAATATACTACAGTAGAAAAAGATTCTAATCAGAATTTTAAAGAAAGAGATGCATAAGCAAGAAATGTAAGTCCGATTTTTACTATATGATGGTATTTTTTTTGATAATATCATTTTATTTCGGAGTATGGGGGTAAAAAAAATTGGTGCATTATATTATGTAAGGATAGAAAATGGTTAAGAGTGTTGCTCTTGAATTCACCACCGTCATTGGAATGAAAGATTTTAATTTTAGTATTAAATAAATTTTTAACTTATACTTTAAAAGTGACAAAAATATCAAAGAAATCAAATTTATAATGCATAGAAAATAATCATGAATAACATAAAAAATCATCAATAAATAATACATAATAAGAGAAATTTGAGCATGAAAGAGTAGGAGAACGTCCCCAAACATCACAATGTATTATTTCAAGAGGACACTGAGAAGTTGAAATCGATAAATAAAATGATAATTTTTTATTATTTTTTCTAATTGATAAGATGAGTATAGAGTTTGTCTTGATTTATTTGAAATTGAAAGAGAAGATAAAATATAGGATTAGATATCATGAAATAGATGGCCGAGACGATGATGCCAAAGATCAGTGAAGATGCGACAGCTAATATGGGTTGCGGGTAAGTGAATTTTTGCATCTTTTGTAAGAAAATGAAGGGATAAAGTCCATTCTTAGTCATTCTGTGGTACAATATCATTCTCGATTTCTTATCCTTAATAACAAAGTCAAATTTATCAAATAAGAAATAACAATTATTATCATGAGAAAATGATTTATAGATAAGAGATCTGTAGAGGCTTAAGGACAATGAAAAATATTAGATAAATAAATTTTTTTGTGATTAGTGATAGAAGATGAATCAACATGAGATATAGATAAATTTTATCCATTGCCAACTTGGACATTATCAAAACTACAAAATATTTGGATGAAACAGATAACTTATTGAGATCAGTAGTGATATGGTAAGTGGCACCGGTGTCAGAATACCAAGTATTATCATCAGCGAGTAAGGGAGCAGTAGCCATAGCTACAAGTTTCTCTGGAGGATGGTGACCTTGATATGCATAATTCATACAATGACAGCAATTGATAGCAATGTGTCCCACCTTGTTGCAAATTTGACAGATTGGTCAAATAGATTGTGAAAAGCAACCATGTGAGGAAAAGAAACGAACATGCTCATTGGAAGAGGGCAAGATGCCTTCACTTGAGGGGTGATTATGTCATCGGCCATTGTTATGATGCCGATTATTCCCATGGTGAGTGGAACCATGGCCTGGATTGAATACTTTAATAGGCCTTAAGGCAATAAATGTAGTTGTAGATCGTATGGAGGTCTCTTCCGTGAGACTAATTTTCACACAGATTAATAAAGTATGGAGTTCTTCAAGAGAAAAATGATAGGGATGAAGAAGATGGAGGAAGAAGAGAATAAACGATAAGATGGAGGAAGTCCATCTAGGATGCAGATAAGCAAATCATCACTTACTGGGGATCCACATGTAGCTAACTTGTCAGCAAGAACTTTGAATTGCTAGAGATAATTTGTATAGAGGATGATCCCTTAATATGATGAAGCTATCATTTCATAGTCATAATATGAGAAGAAGCAAAAGATGCAAAGTGACGAGAGAGAGAGCATCCCAAACTTGCTTGGTTGAGATGACTCAAACTATATAAGGAAGAGCCGATTTTAATAGTATAGTATTGATCCAAGAAAGGAGTATCTGATCATGTTTATACCATAAAGCATAGATTGGATGCATTAGGGAAGGTGGTGGAAGCGAGCCATCAATGAAGGGTATAAGCTTATATCTCCATACAATTGGTTCGAAGAGATACTTTCAAAGAAGATAGTTACTGCCATCAAGCTTGATTGGGATTAGATTTGCGCTATTGGAGATGACAAAGGAGGTGATAGGTGAGGATTCAACTTCGAATGATGAATGTGATATTACTGACATTGTTGGGATAGAAATTTTGATATAAAAAAAATAAAGCTAGATATGAACAAAGATGACAAGGAAAACAGCGATGTTAAGTTATAGCTCTGATACCATGAAAGAAACACTATAGAATGGCTAAAAATCTCACTTGATTCCTTGGGATTTTTTTTGAGTAAACATTGAATATATATAGCATATGCATGTTAAAATAAGGAAAATATTTTAGCAACAATTTTAGCAATAATTTAAATTCAAAATTTGAATTTGAATTTGAATTTAAATGGAAAAAAAGTAGAAAAAAGATTAGGAAAGGATTATAACAACAATTTGAATTCAAAATTTAAAAAATTAAATTTTTAATTATCATAATTTATGACATGTTATTAGAGCTTGAGCTTCCAACTACTCGATTCGGCTCGACTCAGTTGCATCTCTAGATTTGAAAATTATTTTCTAATGTATAAAAAAATATGAGTAAATTATTTTTAATCTAAATCATGTCCGAAAAATATTTGTCCAAGAAAATAGAGATTCTCAGATAAGTTATTTATCCTCCAAAGAATGGACCCTAATAATGTAGCTATTCAAATCTTTTCAAAATTGTTTGCCACATGTCCGTCCATGATAAAGTTGATTTTGGATCATATCATATATCCTCCCTCGAGCCATTTTCTCTAACTTGGACAAAGAAAATTGCTCATCGATCTATTTTATGATCAAACATCTTGAGTGTTACTAAAAGCAATTTCATTTCTGCTTATACCTTATTTCTTTTATGGTGCTTCTGCTAAAAGGATCCAGCAAAAAGAGGAAAAAAGAAAGGAAGAAAAAGAGCAAAGGAAGAAAGAGGATGAGAAAGAACAGCGAGTCTCTAAAACTACTGGGACGGAGAGAAAACTGAAAGAAGAAGAAAAAGGAGATGGGGTAAAGAAAGAAATACCAGAAATCTAAAAGGAGGAGAGCTTCTAGCAAGAAGACGAGGCACCAATGAGAAAAAAAGGAAGCGAAGGAATGAAGCTTTCAATGAAGAGGAGGACATTAGCTCAGCTGGAGGCAATTAATATACCTTAGAGCCAACCCTAGCTTATATGGTAGGCCAACTAATAGGCGTTCGCTATATGACTGAAATTAAAGGCACACAAAGATATTTGAATTCTTTTCAACTGGCGTCCATTACAACTCAGATCATGATTGCGCACGGTTAATTCACATGGGCAATACCATGTGGGCATAACAAGCGGGCTACTACAGGGTGATTAGGGTGCATACCAATCTTACTTGGTATGGGCATGATATTTGGGGACCTCTAGGTATGTTTTCTTAATTCACTATTTATATGTTACTATACTGCTATTCTAAAACCTCCGCCATTGCTTTGCTTTGAGACTTTTGTTTAAGTATCGGAGGGTCTTCCTGGCAAGTAGATTTCATCTTCTTGATTTTAGGTCTAGTAATTCATGTTAAAGCCCTCATCTGGGCATAGCCACTGCCATCTAGGTTATTTTCCCCAGCTCGGAGACCAGCAATGAGCCTAGGCCGATTTTGTTGATATGAACAGAATCCTTATCGACCTTGCTAGCAACTTCATTAGCTCGATGCTTGGCAGTCGGGACACATTTCATCAGCAATATTTTCTAATATGACCTAAACTGTCGTTAGTTAAGATCTTCTTAGGATTTTATTTTAATAAAATTTTAATGATGTTAAAAGATTTTTCATTCAGGTTGGAAGGGGTCAGGATTTGTTAGAACTAGGGCAATGATGGGAGGTCCAATACTCGCTATATAAGGCCTTCTTTTCTCTACTTTCGACAGCAAGCTCCAGGAGGATGGTCGTTTGTCCCAATATTGAAGAAGGTGAGTGAGAGACAGAAGATTGGTATACCACATTGTCTCTAGTAAATTATATTTCTATCTTTTTTTTTTGTCTAACATACTTTTCACTTTTGTTATGATACGGGAATATACCAGATTAAAAGTGTTGGGGTAAATTCACCGACCCCGACTTTGGTATCCACGATTTTGACTCGGTGATAGTCGATCGATCGAACATATGACTCCGACTGATCGACTCCGATCCGAATATAGCCGACTAACCGAACGCACAACTTCGACGGAGCATCGACTGAACTGACGACTCTGACTCTTCATCAACCGATTGAACAAATATCACCGACTTATGGTCGGTGACCGACGATACAGCAGAATCATCAACTGACGGCCGTACCTACTACCGACATACAGTCGGCTAATCTGCTCAATATGCTATAACCGTTACGAACGGTTACCGGCCGCACATCATGGTGCCATAATTGAAAAATTAATGACCCACTACGTAATTATGGCCCGATGATTTAGCGTTATAAAATACGGGATCACGTCCGACGGTTACAAGAATCTTGTCTATAAAAGGGGTAAGGAAAACATGGCTGGTAAGCCACTTCTGGTCAGAACTTTGCTACTCTGAATATTGACATCTACTGTTCACAAATTTTTCTTTCTAACTTAAGCATCGGAGGGTCTCCGCTGAACACAAATCCGATCAGTGCGGACATTGTCTTGCAGGTGTTCATTCCCAGTGATAGGCGATGAAGAGTTGGCCACAATAGATTAGCGCGCCAAAAAGGAGGAAGAGAGACAATATTCATCATGGCGAAATCAGAGCCCAATATTCGACTGCAACCGAATCGGTGAGATACTCTTTCCGTCAGGAAGAGGTTCCTCCCCCTCCTCTAGTAGCAGAACCCAGTTCCTCACGTCCTGTGATCACCACGGACGTCCAGATCACTGCATTCGTGCAGCAGATGACTATTCTTACGGAGGCGGTCAGAAGCTTCCAGCAGCAGCAGACTTAGCCACCACTGCCACCGATGGAGCAACCGGTAGCGCAGTCAGTGCCGTTCAGGCACAGCCACCGTCATCCACGGCGATCACAATCTCCTTCACCAAAGTGGCCATCTCGGCTCTCTCATCGGGACGAGCAGCGGCACTCGCGACACTCTCGACGCATCACCCACCATTCACGACATCCCTCTCCTTCTCAGTTGGATCGAGCAAGAAAGGGAAAGCGACCGCGAACACCGTCTGCTTTCCTCTCTAACTCATCGGGAGGTTCCACCTCCGGAGTTTTCCAACGACGACTTGATGATTATGAATGTAAATTTCAAGAGATCAATCGCCAACTTGCTCAGCTTCAAGTGAAAAGTCAGAAGTCCTCCAATGACTACGACTTCCACACCGTCCAGCCACTTTCTCGGCACATCTTGAACTAACCAATCCCATCTTGATTCAAGATGCCTCAGGTGGACACATACGATAGATCCACCGATCCGATCAACCACCTTGAGAGCTACAAGGCTCTCATAACGATTTAGGGGGCCACCGACGTCCTCTTATGCATCGGCTTTCCGACAACTCTTCGAAAAGCTGCTCGAGCCTAGTATTTCGGGCTTCAGTCGGAAAGTATATATTCTTTCGGACAGCTAGAACTTTCTTTCATAGCTTACTTCAGCACCAGTCGAAGGCTGCCACACACTTCTGATAGTCTCTTCTCGATTAAACAAGGAGAGACTAAAATACTTCTGGATTTCGTGGCTCGCTTTAATGCGGCCACGCTTGAGGTCAAAGATCTCAATAAAAACATGGCTATCTCGACTATGAAAAGAGGTCGGAGGGGATCTCGATTTATATATTCTTTGGATAAGACTCTCCCTCGGACTTATGTCGAACTTCTAGAGCATGCATACAAATATATGCGTATTAATGAAGGAGCTTCTGACCGACGTCGGACAGAAGGCAAAAGTCAGAAGAAGAAAAAACAAAAGAAGAAAGGAGCTCCGACCGAATCAAGTCGGCCACCATTTAATAAGCAGACTTCACCCTGATGACGGAGTCCAAGATCGAGTTACGGCAGGTATGACTCCTATACTCCTCTTTTCACTTCTCGTGTGCAGATCCTTATGGAGATTGAAGGAGCGAAATATCTATGACACCCCCCATCGATGAAAGCGTTGCCCAAGAACCGCGATCGGAAGAAGTATTGTCGATTTCATCGTGATCACGATCACGATACCGAGCAATGCATCCAGTTCAGGGATGAGATAGAAGTCCTGATTCGACGAGGCTATCTCGATAAATACCGAAGAGATCCACCGACTCAATCTCCTGCAGATCGACGACCTCAACTGCAAACTGAGGAGACTGTAAATAATCAACCGACTGTAAGGATGATCAACATGATCTCCAGACGACTGGACAGGGGGGCAACTTCTGAAGATAAGTTGGCAAAGCGACGACGATTCGACAATGTAATAATTTTTTCGAAAGAAGATGTTCGGAGAATTTAGACTCCCCATGATGATGCTATTGTTGTTTCGGCAACAATAGCAAACTATGATGTAAAAAGAATCCTTGTAGATAATGGAAGCTCGACTGATATTTTATTTTATTTAATTTTTTCCCGAATGCGACTGCCAAATGACCGACTCAGAAGAGTTTCAACACCATTGGTCGGCTTCACAGGAGATGCTGTCACAGTGGAAGAAGAAATTTCTCTCCCCTTAACCGCTGGGATCGAGCCACAACAGAGTACTATTTTTATAACGTTCACAGTAGTTCGGGTACCTTCGACTTATAACATCATACTCGGACGGCTCGGGCTTAATGCCCTCAGAGCAATGGTTTCGACATACCATCTGTTAGTCCGATTTTCGATAAAATATGAAGTCAGAGAGATGCATGGAGATCAATAGCTCGCCCGATGCTACTTTCTCATCTCCATCCAGAATAATAAACCTGAAGACTCTTTGCCTGTTGACAAGTTGGACCAAAGAGAAAATCAGGAGAGGGGTGAACCGACTGAACAACTAGTTTCTATCTCGTTAAAAGAAGAAGATTCTGAGAAAATGATCTGAATTGGATCACAATTGCCCGACTCAGAGCGGCAACAACTAATAAAATTGCTCAAGGTCAATGCCGACATTTTTGCTTGGTCGGCCACCGACATGCTCGAGATTCCTCCAGAAATAATAACTCACCGACTTAACATCAACCCAAATGTTGAGCCGGTGAGACAGAAGAAACGACCTTTTGCTCCTGAAAGATAAAAGGTCATTGATGAAGAAGTCGACAAACTCCTTGCAGGCTTCATCAGAGAAGCTACATATCCTGACTGGCTTGCTAATGTGGTAATGATGAGAAAAGCTAATGAAAAGTGGAGGATCTTGATCGACTATACTGATATGAATATAGCCTGTCCGAAGGACAGCTTTCTATTGCCAAAGATTGATCAATTGGTTGATGCGACTTTCGGCCACTGACTTTTGAGTTTCATGGATGCCTTTGTTAGATATAACTAAATCCGTATGGCACCAGAAGATGAGGAGCACACAGCTTTTGTGACCGACAAAGGTATATACTGCTACAAAGTAATGCCTTTCAGTTTGAAAAATACCGGCGCTACCTATCAACGGCTTGTCAACAAGATCTTCAAGATGCAGATCGGACGAAACATGAAAGTATATATGGATGACATGCTGGTGAAGAGTTCTCAAACTTCAGATCATGTTCGGGATCTGGAGGAAGCTTTTAGCACACTCTGACAGCATCAGATGAAATTAAACCCGATCAAATGTGCGTTTGGAGTAACCTCCAGAAAATTCTTCGAATTTTTTATTTCACAACGAGGGATCGAGCCTAATCCCGAAAAGATCAAAGCCATCATCGATATGAAGCATCCGAGTTCAAAGAAAGAGATACAGCAACTCAATGGAAAGATTGCCACGCTCAGTCAATTCATTTCTAGGTCGGTCGAGAGATGCTTGCCATTCTTCAAAACTTTGCAGCAGATGAAGGATTTCTTATGGTCGGATGAATGCCGGCAATCCTTTGAAGATTTGAAATAATACTTGGCTTTTCCACCTTTGCTCACAAAACCAAGGGTCAGAGAGACATTATATCTCTACTTGACAACTTCGGCAGAAGTAGTTAGTTTGGTGCTCGTCCAAGAGGATGAGAACCGAATTCATCGACCCATCTACTACACCAGTAAAGTACTTCACGATGCCGAAGTTTGATACTTAAGGATAGAGAAAATGATCTACGCCCTGATTATATCAGCACAATAACTTCCCCATACTTTCAGGCCCATCCAATTGTATTTTTGACAGATCAGCCACTGAAGGCGATCTGACACATCAGGTCGGATCGCAAAGTGGACAGTAAAGCTTGGTGAATTCGACATTCAATATCGCCCATGACCGTCCATGAAGGTACAAATTCTAGCTGATTTTATCGTCGAATGTACCATATTCGATAATAAGCCAGAAGACACAGATGACAATACAATAAAAGAGGATACGACTTCCGACCCCGACCTAGGATCGATCTGGGTGCTGCACATTGATGGAGCATCTAATACACAGGGTAGTGGAGTCGGCTTATACTCACAAATTTCGAAGGGGTAGTCACCGAATACATCATTCGGTTCAATTTTAAAGCCTCAAATAATCAAGCCGAATATGAAAGACTTTTGACCAGCTTGAAGATAGCCAAAGAGCTCGAGATCGACAGTTTGAAGGTCTTCACCGACTCACAACTGATTGCTGGACAGATCAAAGGTGAATTTGAAGCCCGAGATCTTACTATGATGAAGTACCTTCAAAAGGTAAAAGATATTACGGCGAGCTTGAAATATTTCGAGATCTTTCACATCTCCAGAATCGAGATTGCTCGAGCCGACATACTTTCATGACTGGCTACTACTGCTTTCAACTCACTGGATCGAATATTTATCGAATATCTCGAGCAGTCGAGCATTGACAAAGTCGAGGAAGTATTGCAGCTTACTATCGAATCGAGCTGGATGGATCCGATCGTCCAATACCTGACTGATGGGATCCTTCCTGTGGATTTCTCAGAGGCTAAACGACTCTGATAGACAGCCTCTCAATATGTGATGATAAATGATAATCTATACAAAAGGTCCTTTTCTCTCTCCTTGTTGAAGTGTTTGGGACCTATAGATACCGACTATGCACTTAGAGAAGTACACGAAGAGATTTACGAAAATCACTTAGGGGGCAAGTCTTTAGCTTATAAAGTCCTGCGACAAGGATATTATTGGCCCACCATAAAAAAAGATGCAACTGAACTCATCCGAAGATGTGAACCATATCAAAAGTATGTGAATATACAATAACAACCGACTAGTCAGCTGACATCGATTGTAGCACCATGGCCCTTCGTACAATAGAAGATTGACATACTTGGTCTTTTTTCCTCAGCATCTGGTCAGAGAAAATTTATAGTGATCGCCATCGACTACTTTATCAAATGGATAGAAGCCGAACCTCTGGCGTAAATCACCGAAAGCAAGATAAAAGATTTCATTCAGAAATTCATCATTTACAGATTCGGTTTGCCACACATTATCATCACCGATAATGGTCGATAATTTGACAACCAAAATTTCAAAAAATTTTGTGTGAAGTTTCATATTATGCACAAACTCACTTCGGTCGGCCATCCACAGTCAAATAGTGAAGTGAAAGTAACCAACCAGACAATCTTGCACGGGCTGAAAACCTGACTGAATGAAGTCAAAGGCCTTTAGGTAGAAGAGCTATATCCGATCTTAAGGGCGTATCGGACATCTCCCCGCATACCGACAGAGGAATCTCTCTTCAACTTAGCTTATGGAACAAAAGCAGCGATACCGCTCGAGATCGGATTGCCATCAATAAGAGTCGAACAATATTGTGAATCGAGCAACTCTGAATGTCGGAGAGTCGATTTAGATCTCCTTCTAGAACTCCAACAGCAAGCTCAAATTCGGATGGCTACATATCGGCAAAGGATAGCCCCGTATTATAATGCAAGAGTCAAGCTGAAGGTCTTTCGGTCAGGAGATTTGGTGTTAAGAAAAGCAGAAGTATCAAAGCCTTTGGATCAAGAAAAACTATCTCCGAACTAGGAAGGACCTTACAGAATATCGGAGACTCTTAGACCGGATGCATATCGGCTGAAAACTCTCGAAGGATCGACGATTCTCCAAACATAGAATGTCGATAATTTGAAGATGTATTATCAATAAAGTCATCGATATGTACATTATTTGAAATACAATCGAAATTTTAAAATCATAAATTTTTGACAAATTTTATCAACTACCGACTAAATGTCGGCTTTCATTCCCAAAATCGAGTTATTTCCTGTACTTAGACATGAAGAATCAACTACTTCAATGACAACTGTATCTCGATTCTCCTGCAATAATCGACATCGACTATGGGCTTCGTTACAAAAATTGAACTGTCGACTATATTTCGGTTCTCAATGTCGGCTTTTCATTGCAAAAGTTGACTATAGTCGAAAGACTAATATGCTGACTTAGTTCCAACTAAGTGGAATGAAAAATATCAAAACGATCAAGATCGGATTGGAATTATACTAACTAGGCTATGGTCAGTCGAAAGATATTCGTCTTGCCATCGATTATTAGATAATTTGACGTACAAGCCCGACCAAATATCGGGTATGGGATATTTGACCTACAATCATTATCCTAATTTTGTTAAGTACGTCAAAATGATTATGCAACTAATGGATATTCTACAAGTCCTATCGAATTGATCGGGTAATCGATTAATGTTCGGTGATTATTCTACATTGCAGACATTGCAGGCATTATCAATAAGCAAAACAAGAGTTAAATTTTGGAAGAAGATGCTTTCATTCATTATCAAAAAGAGTTACAAAATTGGATCGAAGTTCGACTACAAGTATCAGATTACAAAAAGGGAAAGCAAAATATACCGACTAAGCTTCGTCATCGTTCCTTTGCTCGGGTGTAGTATCCCCGACTTGAATGATTTCGGACTCAGTCGGTGCTTCTTCTTGAAGCATAGCGGCTTTTTCTTCAGCAACTCCGTCTTCCGATCTTGGAGGGACGATGCTGCTCAAATTGAGGTTCGGATATAATTTTTCGACCACATCTCGACCGTCTTCATACCCGACACAATATGAAGTGAAGCCATTTTCGAGGATCTCTTCCCTGTATTCTTCCGAACCTCGAAAATTCTTAACTGTCCGACCCAGTGCTTCTCTTGCCGACTTTGCTTCCGCCTTGGCCAAATCAGCATCGGCTTGAGCAGAGGATAATTCTTCTTCGGTTAGTACCAATCTTTTCAGGCTGGCCCGATGACATCCACGTTCGACTTCAAGCTCTTCAATGCATTCGTCTTGATCTCATCGAAGTCGATGGATAAAATGCTTCTTGCTTTTGACCTGTGTTTCAAGAATCGAAATAGCCCCGCGAGCCGACGCAAGTTCGACCCGCGAGGATGTCAAGTCGTCAGTGAGTCAGAAAACTTCTTCCTGAAGTTTGGCTTCCCGCTCCGCTGCCGACTTGAGTTGTTCAAGTGCAGCCGCTTTCTCAGCATCGATGGCCGCCACCTTATTCTTCCACGCACTGCGGATGTCGGCAAATTTCGTGTAGCTGACTTCCAGATCAGATATATCGTGGATCAACTGCAAACAGAGGATAAGTTGGGTTATATAAAAAAAAAGAAGAAGAAAGAAAGTTTATCAAAGAGACTTACCCCGATGATGGTCGGGTAAAAAGATGAAAATATTTCGACCACCTATCATTTCCTCCGACGCTCCCGATCGACCAGAAGGAGAGTCATCTGGCATAGTTGCTTAGCCAGTACAGAATTAGCCAGGGTCGATTCATTGACGGGCACTTGGAGGTCGAAGTGCACCGCATGGCCCTCTGATACTGCATCATCCGCCGATGCTATCGGACCTTTCTCTCGATCCGTCATCGGCGGCCCCACGTTTGAAAGCGAGGGAAAGCTTGAGCTTGACTGCGCCCCGAGTGAAGGAGCAATTGACGCAGCCATGGATTGTTCGGGCTCTCTTACCTCAACCCAAACCTCCTCAGGTGGTGGGACTATCGATGTTGTTTCGATAGCCTCCCTTGTCGTTCTCTCCTCGAACGACGTAGCAGGGAGCACTGTCGGAGCCGACAATGCCAGAACAGGTTCAGAAACCGATGCCGATAGGGCATCAGGTTCCACTACCGATGCAGAAGCACCAACTGAAGTTGATGCCTGATGCCTCTTCGACGGTCGTGAAGGCCCGGCTTCAGATGCTGTCCTCTTTTTGGCAGCGTGCTGACGAATGTCGGTACTCGACACCCGCATCCTCTGCTGCATGGCTGTAAGTACAATGGAGATCAGTACAATTCAGCAAGTAAAAGAAAAATCAGAAATAACTGACCAGCTATACTATACCTAGACGAGAAATCGAACTAAGACCGACGTCATAAAGGGCCTGTTTGGTTACAAGCTCTTTCTGCTTCAGCACCGACATGTCCTTCAGTCGATGAAAGTCCTCCTGGTCATTGATCTCTACCCGATTGTTGTCGTTGGGGCTGGTACAAGGATCATCCCAATGAGAAGAAAAATCCCAAGGAAGTGAAGAAGAAGTAAAGAAAAACTGGTTCTTCTATCCATGAATGGACGATGGAAGACTAATGATAAAGGAAAAACCTTTTCGGGAGTTGAAGAACCACCATCCTCGGGCCTTCGGATGAGGTCGGAGGACCAAGAAGGCTTGAAAAAGAGAAGGATCGGGCATGATCGACAACATCCGACACAGCAAAGCAAAGATAATTATCAGTCGGACCAAGTTCGGTGCTAGTTGAGCCGGGCAAAGTCCGTAATAATCTAAAATATTTCGAATAAATTTTAAAATCGAAAATCGAAGAACCGTCCGAAGATCTTCAACATAGAAGGCCACCTGACTCGAAGGTGGGTTATTCATCCGACCATCAGCTCCAGGGGTAAAAAGTTGAAACTGCTCCGGGATACAAAACTGCTCCCGGAGCTGTTCGACATTTGGTTCCGAAAGTGAAGAAGACTCCACATCCGGACTCGACTGGGATTCATCAGTCGGATTTTCCGACCAATCTTTCCAAGAAGGAGAAGCCCTAGCCATGAGAATTACTCTAAAGAAGACAGAAGACTTTAGAAGAAAGAAAAAAAGACTCGAAAGAAAGGCAAAGTTGACCTGAAAGCTGGGAGCGATAACCTTGGACATTGGGGTAACAACCCGGCAGAGTCCCAGCACCACCAAAGATAGTGAAAAATAAAAATTTGACTGAGAGTGACTCTATATATAGGATCTCTCAATGACAGAGATGAGAGTGGTCAAATCGAAGATCTACCAGATGATGATACGTGACAACATTTGGACCAACCATTGGTCGAACGGTTCGACGCATCTATTCCAGATTGAACCACATCACTCCTATCCATGTGAACAATTTCGACCCAATAACATCCGGACACGTGGAA
>NC_025994.2:2742465-2840231 GCF_000442705.2 Elaeis guineensis | reverse complement strand
CAAATCTACTTGTTAGAATCATATCATTCAATGCCGAATCGATTTTTTGAAACAACATCTGATACTGACAACTGATACCGAATCATCCGATCAGTGTAACTGACGACTGTACCTACCAATATGATAAAATAGCTGATCACCCGTATCTCAGAGGAAACGATATCAAAATCGGGCTCAATGTGATAGAACTCTCTTCGTCTAACGTGATAAACCACGTGACAATTTACATATTGGATCACTTTAGACTTGAGAGTGGGGGGCAACTATTGGGGTAAACCTACCGACTCCGACTTTGATCTTCATGACTTCGACTCGACGATAGCTGATCGATCGAACGTATGACTTCGACTGATCGACTCTGATCCGAATATAGCCGATTGACCGAATGCACAACTTCGATGGAGCATCGGTCGAACTGACGACTCCGACTCTTCATCAACCTATTGAATAAATGTCACGGACTTATGACCGATGACCGATGATACAGCGGAATCATCAATTGATGGCCGTGCTTACTACCGACATACAGTCGGCTAATCTGCTCAATATGCCATAACCGTCACGAACGATTACTGACCACACATCACGACGTCATAATTAAAAAATTAATGACCCACTACGTGATTATGGTCCGATGATTTAGTGTCATAAAATGTAAGACCACATCTGACGATTACAAGAACCTCGTCTATAAAAAGGAGTAAGAAAAATATGACTGATAAGTCACTTCTGGTCAGAACTCTGCTACTATGAATATTGACATCTACTGTTCATCAACTTTTCTCTCTAACTTAAGCATCGAAGGGTCCTTATCGGATACAAATCTGATCAGTACGGACGTTATCATATAGATATTCATTTTCGATGATAGACGATGGAGAGTGGGCTACAACAAAAAATTTTACCATCCATGGCGCAAAGCATATGTTCCCGTGACTGCTTAATCATTGGTTCTATATATGGAGGCAAATAAGTCATCTATCAATGGAGCTTAGGTGAACATCCGATCAAACTGAGATAAAGCTGTTATCCCATATCAGATTCCAATGACAACCCCTTTTTTTTTTTTTTTTTTTAATAATTTTTTTATTGATTTATATATAAGTTAGCTTCTCCTTGCTGAGATACAGAAATTTTCCTTTATATAATTATTTTGGTAACTTTTTTTGGTATATAATTATTTTGGTAACTTTCCACTTTATCTTTTCGACTAGTACGATTCCCAAGAAGCGCCAGCCCGCCCAAGCAACGACGCAAATATATGAATGAGAGCGTGGCAAAGTTGTAGTTGATTGCAAATCGGAGGGGCATTAAGAAGGGGAGCAGTTCTCCGTCACTCTCTCTCACACACCAATAATACGTACAGCTGAGCTACACCCGTCACGCTCCTCCTCCGGGCGGCCCCCCACCCCCCCCCCCCCCCCGAGTCCCAACTCTCTGCAATCCAAAACCCTCACCCTAGCCCTAATATGTGATCCTCCCCGTTACTCACCGGTGGCGATCTCTCCAATGGGTACCGTCCGCGTCCCCGCCCGCGTCTGGTTGCCACTCCAGCAAACGCACCGCCGTTTCCTCGTGGGTGGAAATCACACCTCCTCCAGATTCTGCACTCGCTAAAACCTCCCTCCTCCCTCCTCTCCGGCTTTCCATCTCCTCAAATTTCTTCCCGTCCGGTAAGGGAAAAACGCCTTCTTTCCCCGCAAAAAACGCTATTTTATTGGAGCTTGCAATGGGGCCAACCAGATCCCTGGTCCTCAAAATCCTCGCCGCCTCCGCCGCATTGGTGGCGGCCACCCTCCTGCTTCTCGACCTCGCCGCCAGGACCGAAGGCGGCGCCGGCTGCTGCGACGCCTTCCTCTCGGAATTCCCCGCTCCTCTCGCGAACTCCACTGACCTCGACGTGGCCTTCCACGAGCTGATCGCGAGGAACTGGCTCTCCCCCGGTGGCCGCGCCCTCTGCGTCGGTCCGGGCTCTGGCGCCGCCGCTGCCGCCGCTCGGCGGCTGGGATTCCGTACCGTAGCCGTCGCAGCCCCATCTGCCGCCCGCTGCGGCCTCCCCTACGCTGAGGCGTCCTTCGACTTCGCCTTCTCCGCGGCGCTGGACCGGGCCCGGGTGCCGGCCCGGGTGATTTTAGAGATGGAGCGGGTCCTCCTGCCCGGCCGCGTCGGTGCGGTGTTCTGGTTCCTGTCCGGTCCGGTCCGACCGGACGGTCTGATGAAGGCGGCCGCGCCGGTCGCCTCTTGGTTGCGGTTCTCGGAGGTGGTGGCAGCGCGAGCGGTAAACGGATCCGCGATGGTGGTGTTCAAGAAGAGGGGCTTTCCCGGCCAGCCGATCGCCGGGGTTGGCGGGGGCACGTCCCAAGCCGCAATCACAAGACTACCCCTGTGCTTTGACGAAATTGTCGAGCTCGTGCGCGTTGCCCTCCTCGTTCGTGGAGGGTCTCTTGGTAAACTGGTGTAGGTGCACGTGCTTACTCCTGCGTATCTCTCGGAATAAAGTGCTGCCTCTCTCGCTTTCGCAGCGTTTCGGCATCCGGTGGAAGCTTGGGAAGCAGGAATTGATGGTGTCGTTTTTTAATGTTTTGTTTGGAAAGTTTGGTGCAAAAGATGATGCAGTGACGGTGGGGAGTGACTCCTGACCGCTGTGTTGCGTGCTACCCGTTTGGTGTGGTGTGGTGTGGTGTGGTGTGGTGTGGTGTGGTTTAATAAAGGGGCCCCACCTTTGGTTGGGATCCTCGTTTGATGTGGTCCGTTGGTTCAGTTGTGATTGGGTATACCTGGGGGATGCTGGGCCCACTGTTCCTCAGGTGGAGCGGCTTCATGGGCTTTGGTAGTGACGGCTTTCTCAGGCTTTCTTTTACTTAAATCATTGATCAAGTGTGGTGTTTTTCCTAGTTTCGTTCAGTTTGTCACCTTGCTAAATTTGCTGATGTTAAGTTTTGCACGGTGGAGTCTGCTACTTTTTGCTTCTTGGTGCGGGTTAAGAAAGTGAGATCTGGATACAGAGTTAGGTTGGTTGTTATGGTGGGATGGTGGTGGAACGTTTCCCATCCTAAAGCTGATACTTGGTAGAAGTAGATAATTTCTTTTTTTTTGGAGCTGTAAAGTTTGGAATTGATGGTTCTTCGGACCACCATAAGACGAAGAAGAGAGGGATAAGACAGATCTGACATATGGTTCTGTGGACCCCGATTAGAGGGATAAGACAGATCTAAGATTTACGTGTGAACTTTAGCTTGGATGGCACTTTCTCTTGTCCTCTGATCTAGAGATGGGAGATTCAATTTCTTATAACCATAGCTTTTCTTTTTGATATATCTTCGAATCAATGGCAGATCGACCAATCAGAATTTGTCGTAGGGTTTTCGTTCGATCAATCAAAATCCACCATGTGACTGACTCAGAGTTATATGGAGATTTTAAAATCTCCGTTCTCAGTTAGGGACAGTTTGATTACGTTCGTGAATAATTTTTATAAAGCTTTCATACGATCAATCAAAATCTATCATGTGACTGACTCAAAGGTATGTGGAGATTTTAAAATCTCCGTTCTCAGCTAGCGAAGGCTTGGTTACGTTCGTGAATGAATTCTATAATTATGGGATGTGATGTGCGGACTGAATGCTCAGATGAGATCTTCGGGACCAGCAATTAGTTACCAACAATGATCGATTTATCGATGGATATCGATTCTCATCTATATAAATCACTCTTAGGAATCCTTCAAGTAAGTGCTCTTGGGTCTCATACATCTATGTTGTTACTCTATTGCTCTCATAACATCATTATTCCGTAAGAATCTGTTTGACTTAAAGATTAAGAGATTCCTACAAGATACTCTTCGATAAGAGGATTATTTAAAGATTGGGCCTCCTTCCATCAACTTCATCTTAGAAGCAACCCATGTTGTAGCGATCACCATCCAAGCTTGGCGACTACTGCACGATTTCTTCAGAGGCACGTTGTGATCTCCAACCTATCCCTCTAGTTTGCTTAGCCGTACATCCAAGCCCTTCAGTAGATCAAACCACTCGATATTGTGGTCGGACTAGTTTCCAGCAACAATAGATTGATACTATAAATAGAGTCCTAATTCCACTAGGAGAGGTTTTGTTAGATGGTAGATAGATGAATCATATGCATGAAGTTTCGAAGAATACAAACAGCACCATCGATTGCCTAGCCAGACATGCCTATAGAGTTCGATGGTTCTATATAGAGCCTACAGGGAGCTCCATCTTCATCGAAGCTGCAGGCAGTATAGTGGTCAATGTTGAGAAGTTTTAACTGTTTGTGCAGTAAATTTAGGCACTGATTATGGTCATCCAAAACCTCCCATCAACTAGCAGCAACAATGATAGGCTCGTGAGTCGGATGATCGTGGAGTTCCAGCATAGTCAAGCCACCATTTTCCTTTATAGAGCTTGGGGTAGAGCCCTTGCCTCCCCCCTTGGAGACTAGGGAGAGCCCCTTGCAGTCATCACTCCCCTCTTCAGAGTTCAAGGTGGGCTCTATTAAGCCATCACCCTTGTCCTCTGAGTCTAGTGAGGGCCTCTCATAGCCACACTCTCATTTGTGAAGTCCTGGATGAGCCAAGAGATACCGATCCTCTAGCTTATCATCTCATGAGGCCTCGACATATAGCCACTCCTCTCCTCGTCAATTTGAGAGTGTTTCTAGGAGTGAGGCCAATCTCAACTAGAAGCTTGAGGAGATGGACTGCCATTTTAAGTCCTTGTGGCAACATTTGGCCAAGCTTGAGAATGACATGGAGTTCACCACCAAGCCTCCATTTTTTGTGAAGATCATGAATGTGCTTATTCCTCATTGCTTCAAGATGCCACAAATTATGACCTACAACAACACCATCGACCCATTGGGCCACTTGAAGAACTTCAAATCTCATGCTCCAGGAACCTATCGACTCAATGATGTGCAAAACCTTCTTAGCCACCCTTTAAAAGGCAGCTCAGATATGGTATGTTGGCTTTAGTCGAGCTTCGTCTACTTTTTTTAGTAGTTTTATAGAATGTTCTTTGCTTATTTCAAGAGCAGTCAGAAGAAGCAAAAAGATTCCAGTATTTTCTTCACAAACAAGCAGAGGAGAATGGGTCTCTCTGAGACTATATCAAATACTTCAACATGGCCACTCTAAAGATTCGCAACCTAAACCACTCAATCATAATGTTAGCCATGAAGGGAGGGATGAAGACAAGTTGGTTCATTTTCTTTTTGGAGAAGAGGTTTTTGAAAAACTAGTCAATCTTTTGATCCGAGTGAACAAGTACATAAATGCTGAGGAGGCCATGGAAGATCTATGTAGCGAGAAAGCCATCAAGAAGAAGAATAAGCGGGCAGGACAACCTAGATGATCCTCACAAAATGTCCAAAAAAAATGAGAAGAATTCTCATCAATCAAGGAGTCCTTGTCGGAGGTTCGAGGGGTACACACCTCTTAACAACTTTTGGGAGTAAATCTGCTTAGATGTTCAGAACTAAAGCTATGTTAAGCGGCCTCGGAAGATGAGGTCAGCCGCCCGTAAGGACACGAGCAAATTCTGTCAGTTCTATTGAGATTGTGGGCATGATTTTGAGGACTATGTTTAGCCGAAGAATGACATTGAGGCCTTTATCAAGTGGGGATACCTCGGTGCAACATCAACCATCTATGCGATCAGGGTGATGTCAGTTAGGAGCAGTCTACTCCCAAGCCTCAAATCGACAATAGATTGACTATGGATATTATCAATACTATTTTGGGTGGACTAATGACTGGTAGAATAAGCTTGTTCACATGGAGAACCTATGCTTGGGTGGCTTAGATAAGAAGTCCAATGCTAAAGATGTAGAGATCAGATGAGATCATCACTTTCTCAAATACTGATGCCGAGAGTTTTTGAACTCTCCATGATGATGCTGTTGTAGTTCTTCTTATAATTGCAAATTATGATGTAAGAAAAATTTTAATTGATAATGAAAGTTCAGAAGATGTCTTATTTTATGATGTCTTTTTGTAAAATAAACCTACCTAAGGATCATTTGAAGAAGACCAACTCTCCTTTGATCGGATTTTCAAGAAACCCAGTCTCCATGAAAGGCATCATCATCCTTCCCATCATTGTAGGACAGGAACCAAGGTAGACTATGATGATGCTTGACTTCTTAATTGTTAAGGTCCTCTCGGCTTTAATGCAATACCCAGATGGCCAAGCTTAATTACCTTGCATGTTGTAGTCTCCACCTACCATCTGCTTATGAGGTTTTCAACTACCAACTATATTGGAGAAGTTTGAGATGACCAAGCGCTCACCCAATAGTACTACATCATGATCCTTAATGGCAAGAAATCAATAGAGATACTGTCAATCGAAGGCTTTGGCACTCAAGATGAATATAGGCAATAATGTGGGGAATTGATTGTAGAATTACTCTTAGTCCTTGGTTTAAACAAATCCAAATAGGATGGTATAGATCAAAACTCAACTCGATGAAGTATCTAAATTTTACTTTTGGATTTTCTTTAGCTAATGCCAATGCCTTTGCCTGATCAGCTTCAGACATGCTAGGTATCAACCTTGACGTCATTATTCACAAGCTAAATGTGGATCCAACACACCAGCATATTCAATAAAAGAAGAAGAGTTTCGCCCTAGAAAGATGGCATCTCATTGATGAAAAGGTGGACAAGCTCCTCATCGATGATTTTATCCATGAAGTGGACTACTCTAATTGGCCAAGCAACATCGTCCTTGTCGAAAAGGTAAATGGGAAGTGGTGAGTGCAGATCAACTTTATAGATCTCAACAAAACCTATCTCAAAGATAGTTTTTCATTGTCAAAGATTGATCAGTTCATAGATGTCATGTTGAGACATCAAATGCTGAGCTTCATGGATATATCTTTGGATGATAATTAGATCTATATGGCATCCGAGGATGAAGAACAAATCTCCTTGGTTACTGACAAGATTCCATATTGCTACAAAATCATGTCCTTCAATTTGAAGAATGCATGAGCCATCTACCAGTTTCTTATCAATAAAATTTTCAAGATCAGATCAACCATAACATGGAGGTGTACATAGATAACATGCTGATCAAAAGTAGACAGGTTGAGCATCATGTGACCAACTTGGAGGAAACTTTCTAAACTCTGAGAAAATACTATATAAAGTTCAATCTGAGCAAATTGCCTTCGGAGTTATCTTAGGAAAGTTTCTTGGTTCATGGTGATGTAGCATAGAATCGAAGACAACCTATAGAAGATTCTTATTGTACCCAAAATGACATTTGGAGGATGAAGAAGGAGGTATAGCACCTAGTAGGACGCATCATGGTGCTCAGTAGATTCGTGGCAAGATCGGTAAAGAGATGTCTGCCCTTTTTCAAAGTATTGAGATAAATCAAGGACTTTTAATGATCTAAAGAATGTCAAATCACCTTCTACCAGCTCTTAAACTACCTTAGCTTGCTGCCACTCATGACCAAACTAAGTCTGAGGGAATGCTCTATCGCATTTAGCTGTATTCCCCTTGGTGCTTAGCTTAGTTTTATCTAAGAAGAGAATGAAGTATAGAGGCTTATCTACTATACAAGTTGAATCATCTAAGATACTGAGATGATGTACCTTAAGATTGAGAACAAGGTGCATGCTTTCATCACTTCGGCCCATTCCATCATTATACTAACCGGTTAACCCTTGAGGCAAGTTCCATAAAAGCTCGATATATCGAGAGACTAATCAAAGAGATGGTCGAGCTCGAAGAGTTTGACATTCACTATCAGCTTAAGCAGTCATCAAAGCCCAAACATTGGCCAACTTCTTTGTGGCCTACACAATTCTTGAGAAAGTAAAGGTTAGAATGAAGCTGGAGGAAAGTAAATCAGAAGACTTTGGGACACTCCATATTGATGCATCCTCCAACCCAAACAAAAGCGGAGCCAGGTTGATTGTCACTAGTCCTAATGGAGTAGTGGTAGAGTCTGCCTTTCATTTCGATTTTAAGATATTCAACAATGAGACCGAGTACAAGGCCTTTCTCATTGACCTCAAGCTTGCCCAAGAACTTGAAGTCTGGCACCTTAAAGATTTTAACAACTTCCAATTAGTCATTGGATAAGTCTGAGGAGACTTCAAAACTAGAGTTTATAGCAGGGCTAAATACCTTCAAAGGGTGAAAAACATCTCTTTGGCCTTCGAAGAGTCTGAGGTCCTACAAATATCCAGGTCCGAGAATGCCATAGTCGACTTGCTATTGAAGCTGGCTATCTTAGAATGCTATGACCTACAAAAGATGACCTACTTAGAGGTGATCAACAAGCTGAACATCGAGGAAGAATTGGCCCCAGTTTTACAAGCCAATTTTCAACCAAGTTGGATTGACCCTCTTGTTGACTACTTTTAAAATGAAAAACTTCTTGAGGATAGAAGGGAAGATGAAGAATTAAAAATCAGGCTATACACACAGAGAGGAAGCTCTATAAGAGATCATTCACTCTACCTCTCCTTTGGTATCTCTGACCTTCTGAGTTTGAATATACGCTTTAGAAAGTTCATAAAGAAATCTACAAAAATCACCAGGAGGGCAGGATCTTAGCTTATAGGATTCTACAATAAGCTACTACTAGCCAAGCATCTAGAAGGAAATAGTTGACTTTATGAAGAAGTATAACTAGTGCCAATGATATGCAAACATCCAGCATTAGTTGATCGCTTATACTGATTAGTGCTTCTTGGCATTTTGTCCATTGGGGTGTGGACATTTATGGACCATTTTTCACAAGCAACTGGACAGAGGAAGTTACTAATCATAGCCATCGATCACTTCATCAAGTTTTGTACCAACTTGTATATTGATCGATCACTTTATCAAGTTTTGTGCCAACTTGTATATTGACCACTAGCTCATCTTAGTCGATACCTCCAAGCTAATGGAGAGATTGACGTGACTAATAGAACTATTCTGTAAGGCATGAAGATGCAGCTAGATCAAGTGAAAGAATTTTGGATTGAGCTCCATAATATTTTGGGCATACCACAACATCCATTGAACTCCCACTGTGAAAACTCCCTTTGGCCTTGCCTTCTTCATCGAAGCAGTAATCATGAAAATTGGTCTGCTCTCTCATCGAGTAGCCTCCTTTGACATACAAAGGTATCTAGAAGACCTTCGAGCAAACTTGAATCTTCTGGAAGAGATGAAGGAACAAACTCGAGTCTAGATAGCTATATAATAACAACGAGTAGCTCAGCACTACAATTTCTAAGTGCAACCAAATTCTTCTAACTTGGAGATCTGGTGCTCAAGAAGATTGAGGTAGCTCAACTAGCGAAATAGGGCAAGCTCGTACTGAATTAGGAAGGGCCGTAAAGATATCCAAGACACCTTGCAACCTCCTATCTAAAGCATTTAGAGGAGACTCCCATTCTTTGGATATGGAATTCGGTCAACCTCTAACTGTGTTATATACTTAACTTATCAATAACTCTTTTCTTCTTACAAGAAATTATTAAAAGTATTTCAGACTGGGTACCTAGCTCCCAAGCAAGCAAAAAAATTGGATGCATCCCGAAATGATTACCGATAAAGATACTCTCTAGTGTAAGAGGTTGGATGAGTTATCTGACCATCCCAACTAAAGAACCCTCATGGTCTACAAAGTTTGCATGGCTAGGAAGTTCACGGAGAAACTTTCCTAGGGCCTACACCTCTGCCCATTAGATAAGCTATTTTACTAACCTGACCAATGAATTTTTGTAGTGTACAAAGCCTACATAGCTAGGAAGTTCTTCGAGGAACTTCCTAGTGGCCTACACACCCTTTTATCGATTGAGCTATCTAACAACCCTGACTTGCAAAGCCTTTATGGCCAAAAAGTTCTTAGGGAAGCTTCCTGATGGCCTCTATTTATCGGATGAGCTATTTCACAACTCATCTTATCGACCCTCGAGCCAAAAGCTTGATGAGCTATCCAACCTCTCTAGGTTGGGATAGCCCATGTGCCAAAGGATTGATAAGAAATATTTTGTTGGCATGTGTGCTTGAAAAGAAGAGCAAGACCCATTTTTAGTTATGTGGCAATGCTTTCTCTCAACAATGCCATTTTGCTCAGACATATGAGGATAAGAAATATGAGAGGCCTTATCGAAATCATCAAGAAAGATTTTGAATGAGCCTTGAATTAATTCTCTTGCCCAACACTTTGAAAGAATTTGATCGATGTAGAAAAGATTTTTTTTTATTAAGAATTTTAAAGCAATAGAGGCAAGAAAGTACATCAAATTTTTATTTCAATGGATAAAACCAAATATAATAATTGAAATCATTCATAAAAATGATGTGGTAGTTATTGCATTAAGGTTTTGAGGTGAGTTAATGTGGTGGTGGAGGTGTGTCGATCAGGATGCCAGGATGCCATGGAAGACCTACAAAAAAAGTCCACTTACGATGGAGGGGGGTGCTCCAGTGGAGGACCCTTCGATACTTAAATCAATGGGAGCTTTGAGCACAATCAAGAGAGGAAGAGAATGCTGATTTAGTGAGGCATTGAGTGTCATATCTTTTGGAGATCTCCTTATTACCTTTATATATGGAGAGATGTCAGAGTTTGTTATATTTGAAGCCATATGATATCAAGATAGGGAGCCCACCCACTAACTGGATTGTTAGTTGTGGATGACGTGGTCACGTTTTAGGAGTCAATGGGAAGATTCCAACTGATTGCCCATATGACTCAACAGGTTGATGCACTGGGGTCAGCATGTAGCCAAAGTGCTGCCTGAATGGATTCGCTTCAAGGTGGATTGTTGGATCTTGCCCTTTGTGGCTAGTGAGTTCTCGACTTGATGGTCGGTGAGATTTCGATCTGGAGGTTGGTCGGAGCCTGAATCAGCATCGGTTGGAGGACTCCATCTTTGTTGTTGACCCTATAATTGATTTTAATGATTCCAAAATTTTGAGTGATTATGATACTAATTATGTATTTCAAGAATGGATGTAGGATTTTTATTAAAAAAAAAAGAATGAATAATAAAATAAATGCTATGCTTGATTTCACTGCTCAAGTCTTTTGAAAAGTTCTATTCCCTTTACAAGCTCAAAGTAATTACTTACTTAATTGAAAATCTGATTATAAAGTCAAATTTATTCAAAAAGGGAGACAGCTTTTAAGTTTCTAAATTCAAGCTAATTTTAAGAAGAAAGAAATATTTTAAACTTATTTTGAATCAAAAGACAACTTTTAAAAGAGAGATGATTTATGTGAATTAATATTTTGATTTTGATGCACCTCTCATTTTGATACATTCTTATAACTTGTTGATTTTGATGAAATTTTTTGATCATTTTAATAAACTTTTTGATGCTGTCAAAAAGGAAGAGAGAAATGTTGAGTATATGCTTAAAAGATTAATGCTTAAAAAACTCAATAATTTAACGTTTAGAATGAAGCCTTAATACTCATTGTACTCATTGATTTGAATTGAGACATTAATTTGAAAAGAGTATGTGAAATATGTGCAATGAATCAAAGACTAATTGAGAACATTCATGAAGTGTGCATTCATATGTTTAATCTATTACTTCATTATGCATATTAACAAAATGCATTGAAACATATTATTTATTTTTATTACGTATATATTCAAAAATTTTATCATCATCAAAAAGAGAGAGATTGTTGACTCTATAATTGATTTTGATAATTTTAAAATTTTGAGTGATTATGGTACTAATCATATATTTCAAAGATGGATGTAAAATTTTTCAGGTGCTTACAATGAAAAATTATCTATGAAAAAAATTCTTTCAAGATGTCAAGCCATAGGACTTAAAAGAACAAGTTCTCACAAGTTTGGATGGTTCACTATGAAGAAAATAAATTTGAAAGAAGAAAATATTATTTGGAAGTACTAAGGTTGAGAAATTTAAATTTAATAGGCAAAAATATGAAAAGAATAAAGATGAAAGATTTTGAGTCGACTCCGATACTTTGGTATCAAGTGGCACGAGCTCGAGTTGACTCATGAACAATAGAAGTCGACTCTCTCTCAGAAAAATAGAAAGCAAAATTTTTGAGTACAATCCATAAGCTGACTCATGGGGCAGACGAGCTAACTCGTAGTAAAAAATGTGTCGACTCGAAGTGAAAATGAGTCAACTCCTGACACGGGACAAGCATAACAGCTAATTTTTCTGTACTTCTCCAACGACTAGTTTTGTTCCTAACGGCTATTTTAAAGGCTCCAATGGTTAAAACTCATTCTCCAACCACTTCCAAGGTTATAAAAAGTTAAAGAATCATTTAGAAAGTAAGATTAAGTGGATTTAAAGAGAGAATCTTTTATTTTTGTGAGGAATATTAAGTATCCAAAAAGAAAGAAAAAAGAGAGAGATTTGAGCATAGCTTTCAGTGGGCTTTCAAGAGCATTCATTTTCATCATTTCTACATCTTCTCAAGCTTCAAAGAAGAGAAGACAAAGCTTCAAAAGATCAATCATTTAACTCCTTCTCCGCGCTTCAAAAGACTTCTATTTTAGTTTTTATTTTGTGCTGTAATCTTATCTTATATTTTTATTTTCTTTATATATATTTTTTGGAGAAAAAAAACTTGGGGTTAAGGCCCGTCCAAGCTCAGAATTAGACATTGTATTATTTTGGATGGTGAGCCCAAAAAATCAACTGGATTGACAGAGAGCCTAAAAAATTATCGATATAAGGTTGTAGTTGGTGATCTCGAAAAATCAATTAGATTTGTTTGTGAGTCCAGAAAAAATAAACACACTGTAATCAGAAAGATTATAGTAAAATTTTCAAAGAGAGCTTAGAGAGTGGATGTAGGTGCGGGTTATACCGAATCACTATAAATTTTTGTATGTTTATATTGTGGCTTTATTTTTTGCTTTACTTATTTAGCTTAGCTTTAAATCCTTACAAAGCATCATACATATATTTTGAATACACTGTTACTTGAATCATACACATCACATCTATTTAAATTGGTTTAACTAGAAGCACATAATTGCCTTAGAGCTTAAATTGATTAAAATTTTATAAGAACCTAATTCATCCCCCTCTTGGATTGCTATCTCTGGACAACAAGTGGTATCAGAGCAGATGCTCAATCATTAGTTGTTGACCTAGTAGTCTAGAGTTAAAGATCATGGCAACCCAAATAGAATTCTTATTTAATGAAGGATATTCTATAGATAGATCTCTATTTTTTAATGGTTCTAATTATACCTATTAGAAAGCTAGGATAAAAATCTTCATACAAGCACATGATTATTAGTTATGAAAGATTATAATAGATGGCGCATATACCCCTAAAACATTAATTAAGCATGATAAGAAAATGACCCAACTAAATGTTAAGGCCATGAATATACTTTATTGTTAAGAAAAATTTTGTCCGATCGCATTGGATATCAGGAAGGAAGAATATATTAGTAATTAAATTTTTTTATAATATTTATGAAATCTCACCTTAATACGCAGCATAAAGAATATTAAGGTAAAAAAGTTCCTTAGTTGATTTGTTTCGCGAGATCTGGATGCGCAGATCCTCTACTTTACACGCACGTCAAGGAGAGAGAGATGAAGACCTTCTTCAGAGAGGAAGGAGAAGAAGCCTTGAGATCTGATCTCAAAGCTTGGAGAAGTCCACATGCTACACCACAAGGGGAGGGAGGATGCCAAGAGGAGAGAGACGCCTAGGGGAGCACGCCAAGGAGAAGGGGACGCCCAAGGGAGGAAGTCTCACGCTTAGCCCAATGCTTGATTAGTTTCTCTCTTCTCCACACCTCTCCTTAAATAGGCAAGAGGTTTTAGATCAAATCAAATACCTTGAAGGGTTAGGAATAGAACTCTCCATGTTTGAATCAAATCCACACTCTCTAAACAATAAGGATTTCTACGCAAAGTAGGAGAGGTGCCAACTTGCGCCTCTCTCTTCATGCCGCACGCTCAAAGGGGACCCCTCTCCATCTTGGTCAGCCCATATGGTGAGAGAACATTAGAAAAATGGGGTTAAGTGGATCAAATCAGATTTGATTCAGATTTGAGTTCAATTCGAATCCAATTCGAACCAAAATCGAAAAATCTGCTGATCCTAAGTCTAATTTGGACAATTAACTCAATTAAATCTTAATAAAATTAGATCCAATTAAATTAGATCTGATCTAAGATAATTAAGACTCGATCCAATCTCTCATAATTGCTTGGAACATTGATTCGATCAATTTCATCTCTGGAATCAAACTTGCACCTCATGTGCAGTGCTAGCTGAACATAGTCAGTGTTTAAATCTATATGACCTATAACTTAATTTTCAATTAAGTTAATCCACATATTCAATCAAGTCTCATACTTTCAAATTGAATACATAAATATCTGATTAATTCTTTTCTACATTATTTGACTTTTGTGCACAACTCTATAGGTTCGAATACTAAGCCGATAGCATAGGAACTTCTTTCTATACTAATCGAAGTGACCATCTAGCAATGATACCCAACGTCCGGATAGGTCAAATAATTACAAAGTAATATTCAAGAATTTCGGTATATGGTTACCACATAATTCATCCCTTTGATCCTAATACTCAAAATGACTTAGAATTTAATTGTCAACCTGAATAGTCATCCATATTGTATTTCAATCTTTCAAATCCATCATATGAATTATCCTGATCAAGATTTTACTAAATTAAAATATAGTGATGTATTAACTCCTATAATCCGAAGGGATCGATTCCATCTTGATTTACACACCAACTTCATAAGTACTTGACTGTATCCAGTAGCCTTTTGTCACCGTATTAGAAATACAGGTAGTCTAGCATCAAAGCATAGTGAGTTACTTACAAGTTACCGTGGTGATCTCAGGTCGGAGAGATACTTATACCTATATCCTTTGTGAGCTGCTCTTGATAGTAGAGTGCTTCGTTGATGAATCACTATTTAGTGATGATGTACTCTTACATCTCATCTGTATGTCATGCCAGTGTCTCCACACTCTTTGGTTTAGAGGATAATCAATCTATATAGCATATAACGATTTATACTCGATAAACGTTATTGTTCTTGTTAATAACATATTATTTGGTCATGAATAAGTTTAAGAACTATTCGATAAATCTTTCTTTATCGATTATATCATAGTTCTAAGGATTTCATCATAATACAAGAATTCAAAGAAAGATGCACTTTTATGATGAACTTATCAAAAATAACTTTTGTTCATTAATAATTCATATACAAATTACAAAGAGCTCAATTATCTATAGATTAGACAATTGATTTTAAGACATATTTTTTAATAACTTCCGTTTGGATTAAAATCAATCAGGACTGTATCTAATACTCATCTTTCACTTATGATCATCGAAGTTTTTGATCCTAAGAGCTTTAGTGAAGAGGTCAACCAGATTTTTCTTTCCATCAATTTTTAGCAGCTCGACGTCATCCCAATCGATGATCTCACGGACTAGGTGATAGCATTGCAGAATATGTTTGGTTCTCTAATGGGACTTGGGTTTATTAGCTTGAGCGATGGCTCCAGTACTGTCATAATATTGTAGAACTGGACCTTCAACTGAGGAAACCACTCCAAATTCACAAATGAACTTCCTCAACCAAACAACTTTCTTGGCAGCATCGGATATCGTAATGTATTCTGCTTCACATACTGAATCAGTTACTGTATGCTGCTTGAAACTCTTCCAACTGGTCACTCTACCAAATAAAGTGAATATGTAGCCAGACATACTTTTACTGTCATCAAAATCTGACTGAAAACTAGAATTAGTATATTCCATAAGTTTAAAGTCAGTATCTCTATAGATTAACCATTGATCTTTAGCATTTTTTAAATACTTAAAAATTATCTTTACAACTTTTCAATAATTTTCATCTGGATCAGACTGATATCTACTCACTATCTCTAGTGAGTAGGTCACATCCAACCTCGTACATATCATAACGTATATAATAGATCTTACTGTCGAGGCATATAGGATTCTACTCATATGCTCTCTCTTGAGGAGTTATCGGATAATCCTTTTTAAAGAGAGTAATTTTTTGGCCTATCGATAGATAGTCTTTCTTGAAATTTTTCATGCTGAATCGTTTCAGTATGGTATCGATGTACGTGGATTTGGATAACCCAAGCAATTTTTTAGATCTATCTTTATAGATCTTCATTTCTAGGATGTAGGATGCTTTTCTCAAATTTTTTATGGAGAACTGTGATGATAGCCGTGGCTTTACACTCTGTAAAGTCAGGATGCCATTTTTCATTAAGAGTATGTCATCTACATACAATATAAAAAAAATGACTATAGAACCATTAGTCCATTTATAGATGCAAGGCTCTTCTTTATTCTTAACGAAACCATACATTTTGGTCGTCTTATCGAAACACATGTTCCAACTTCGAGAGGCTTACTTCAGTTCATAAATAGATCTATTTAGCTTGCGCACTTTAGATTCATCTGTGAATGTGAATCCTTCAGGTTGCACATCTCTTCTTCCAACTCTCTATTATTTTAATATACAATATGATAATTTTAACCTAGGATATCATAAAATTAATAAAAAATATAAATTTTGAGATGTTTGACCTATAGAATGTCATAATATTAATCTAGAATATTATAATTCTAACTTAAGATGTTATAATAATGTCAAAACTATTTTTAGAAGATATTTTATCTAGAGGATGTCATAATTTTAACATATAATATCATAATTTTGATCTAGGATATCATAAAATTATTAAAAAATTTTAATTTTGATGTATTTTATTTTTTGAATGTCATAATGTTAATTTAAAATATCATAATTTTGATTTAGAATGTCAAAATATCATCAAAACTATTTTTGAGAAGTGTTTTATCTACAGGATATCATAATTTTAACATAAAATATCATAATTTTGATCCAGGATGTCATAAAAATATTAAAAAATATATTTAAAAGTTATTTTATTTATAAAATATTATAATATTAATTTATAATATCATAATTTTAATCTACGATATCATGATATTGTCAAAACTATCTTCAGAAGGTATTTTAGCTATGATAAAAATTATGACATCTTGACTTATTATATAATTTTTCGAAAAAATTTATATGACAAGTTGTATTCAGAACTAAAAAAAGAATTCTATTTGAGCCTACTAAAGGAGCTGCTGTAATAAAGGAACTATAAAAAGATGGTAATAAAGGATCTACAGATGATATTTTACTTTCTAATGGTTGGATATATTATTGGACATCCAGACACTGAGCTAGAAGCTCAACAAAATGAAGAAAAAGAGAGAAAAAAGAACGGCATTCGTAATATCCATCCAGACTTTAAAATAGTAAAGATACTTCATTTTGGAGGAAACATGCATTTTGGTTATGTTTAATTCAAAAAGCAAATTATGATGTGCATTAAATGTATTCGGTGATGAAACAATACACTGCTTTTATTTTTTTAAGCCTTCAAACGTTCAGTTTGATACGAAGCGACATCCATCAGTTATGCTACGAGAGCACTATATGAATCAATCAGATAATGCGGTACGCTTCATATCAGATTTTCTACACCGCAAGTGGTGTACAAAAAATTTCGTCTTGGTGGTAACGTAATGTTCTAATCGGGGCCAGGGCCATCATCAAGAGAAACCAAGCGATGGTGGAGGCCTGAAATGAAGGAGGGGGAAAACATGATTAGTTTGGTTCTCTTTGCACACCTTGGCAAGATCACATCAAAATCTTAGGCATTCATTCTTTGATAGATAAATATCATAAAAAAATTAACAAATTTTTTTATCGGCCAATTTGCTCATATTTCTATGTTGCTCTTGGCGGATAAGTTATTTTTCTATAGTTAAAATTTATACATGACATAGAAGGATAATCTTATCTATCTATGAGATGAATAAGTTATTTTCTCATTAATTGAAAAAATAATATATTTATGTTGTTACTAAAATACCTCTGGGCCTATATAATATAATATTATTTTATAATATATTATATTATTATAATATAATATATTGTTATTACATTATAATATAATAAGTTATTATAATATAATTTATTATTATACTATAATATATTATTAGTATAATATATTTATATTATATTATTATATAATATAATATAATATTATAATATTATAATATCTAAAAAATTAGAAATACCAAAAAAATATGGATAACAAATTTTAAAATTATCTTTCAATATATTTTTCAATATAAATACTATTCAAAAAAAATATTCATTCAATAAAATATAGATTTTTGAATAAATTTTTTGTTGTATCTTAATAAGAAATGAATTTCTATCAACCAAATGTTTCGAAGAAAACTAAATTGGCAAGCTGTTAATTAACTGGTCCAGTATGGACCGAATTAGTCTATATTTATGTTCATCTCGTAAGTAAAAATATTATATCTATAATTATCTTGTATTGTCTTCAATTTGGATTGAATCAAGTAGAGATATGGATTGATTTGATAAAAAAAATTGGATTGAATCAGATCGATGCATGTAAATAATATAAAATTATTATAATTTTAAAAAAATATATATATTAAAATTATATTAAATCAGATTTGAGATGGATATAATTTTTAATTCAAATTTATTTCGAATATTTCTTCTACAATCCATATTTATTCCGAATTTTAATCGGAAATCTGCTTCATTCAGACGGAATTGCTGTCACCGTTAACACGTTGGACGCTGCCAAAATGGACACGTCCGTCGCGGTCGTCCGCCGCCCGTTCCGCGCTCGCTTCGGATCAGTAGTTACGGTCACCGCTCCCGTTGGGCTGGAGTACTGTGCTGTGCTCATCCTTCGCCCGTTCGCCGCCTATCCACGCTATCGGTAACCTCACCGTCTTAATTCTCCTCGGGACTACACATATCAAATGGCAGCCCATGTACGCCCCTTCCCGCTTCTCTCTCTCTTCGCGCCATCTCCTTTCTCTGCACTCACCATGAAAAGCACTTCGAGTATAGCCGTCATAGGCAGCGGAAGTAATTCCTTCGGTTCCAACTATTTTTTGATAGAAATCTTGTTTACTTTTTTTGTGATTCAATCTTGATTTGATGCAATACATGGGGTGTCGATCGATGGATGCTTGCCAGTTTCCGGGGCGGTGTGCGCGTCCCTTCTGGCCGGCAGAGGAGTTTCCGTCACTGTTTTTGAATCAGGGAGAGGAGCCGGTGGGAGGATGTCTCAAAGGAGGTTCGCTTCCTTTTCCACTTCATGTCCTCTCTTAATTATATAAAATATTCGTTTAATCCGTGGTTTTTCCTGACCTTGAAATAATAAAAAGCTTTAGGAAAGTGTGTGTCGTTTGCTTAAATCCCATTTATTAATTCATGTCTTGTTCGAAATGCTATCTCTCAGATGCATTCAGATTGGATGCTGTTCTTCGGAGTTGGGGATCTTTTTCTTTCTTTTTTATGCATTGGAACGTAGTTTTAACTGATGAATGGGTTATTTTTAGTTTTAAGAAAAAGTAAAAAAAAAAAAAGGAAGAAGGAAGTGATTGGCATTTGGTTCTTGTTATTCTGCATTTCAGACTACAATGCTTAACAAAAATGGATGAAGACAAGCAAACTAAGTGTTTTTTTCACTCATTTTGGCATGTTTTGAAGTTCCATTTGCAAATTTTGTAGAGAAACCATGGAAGATGGGAGAGAACTCTTTTTTGACCATGGTGCTCCATATTTTACTGTGAATCATGACGAAGTAATGAGTCTTGTCGGCTCATGGGAATCACGGGGCCTTGTCGCCGAGTGGAAGGAGACTTTTGGGTCTTTTGACAGAAACACTGGCAAATTCCTTGATTTTGAGAAGGTACGTGTGCAAAGCTTAATATGTATCAATTTCAAGATTTTTCTTCAGGGAATTGTAAGGCATGAACATACTGTATAAGGCGTGGTATAGGATCCAAAAGTGGGACCATACCTTGACTCATGAGATCCGACATCAAACCTTGAAGAAATTCATTGCAACAGAAACTTGAAAATGATTGTTGATGATAAGATTCTTCAGACCCCACTACAGAATGGACAGTGATGTGGGCAGGTGTCTAATATTTCTCAATAGATCAATCTTGTTGGACACATGAGGATAATAGGGATTCATAGGCTTATCTTACCAGCATTCTAGGAGACCAAGAACTTAGGGATCATTTATCGTTGTTTCTCTAATCCATCAGTACAAACTACTTAAAGGTGCACTGGGCTTACTTTATCACTTCAAGCCAACTTGTTCCAAATTCCTGAGTCATTTTCTAAATTATAACACTTTGTGCTCATTGCAGTTCCCTTTATCGACATCCTTCATCTTGTTACCATTGATTGTCTTGGTATTGTATGACTGGGGAAGTTGCATTTAAATGAATTATGCCAAAACATCCTGGTAGTCTTGAGATAGAGTTCATAACCTGTAATTTCATGATGAAGTTCCTCGAGCAAACTGCATGTTTGGAAGCCTTATACGACGCAACTAACTCAGCTTTATGGTTAGAAGCAACTTCTGTCTTTTGCTTTGTACCTCTCAAGATTGCTCCACCAGCTGGTCAGACAACATAGCATGGCATTGACTTCTTACTACCTGGACATTCTATATAGACATGGTTGGAACCCATATATTCTATCACCTCTGGAAGATTGGACTGACTATATGTAAGCGTGTAATCTCATGTTGATCTGACCAGAGAGAGAATCCTTAATCTGCTCAATTTGAGTTTGAACAACTAGGATAAAGAAACTAGAATGAGTTTTTGTGGGCAAGTTGAAATCAAGTTTTTTTCCTCTTTATTTTCACAAAACCTTCGACAAAGTTCTTGTCAGAATTACAAGGGCCTTCTTTTACTTTCCTCTTTTTTGACCTCAAATATCAAAAATTGACAGCACTTTGAGGAAGTAATGCCCTTCAAAAGTTACATTGCTTGATCAAAAGTTAAGGGAGGCATGCTTTTCTCTCTAGCCTTGTCCAAACACACTTGAAGGTCTCCTAGCCTAGCTGATTTACAGTAATTTAGGCAACGGATGTTGAATTGCTTGGACGTGTCTTCACGCACTTTTTGCATCTATTGTATTTTGCTTCATGCTCCATGAAATGGTTCTACCAGCTAGTTAGAAGATACAGCCTGATATTAAGTTCCTGCTATTTAGACATTCCGCAGTCAAAATCTGTATGTTCAGTTGCCTGTAGAAGATAAGATGAAGCATATGTAATCATGTAAACTTGAGTTCCTTGAAGTTGGAGGTATCAAGCATGTTTGTTGCAGTTGTTTAGACATCCACGCCATGCTACTATGAAATCTTTCTAAAACTCCAATAACAAATGCATTTTCTGGTTCAGTCCAAATTTGGGCATTCATTTTACTCCCAACCATCCGGATGCAATAGGGGTATGTGTACTTGCTTCTCCTTTCAACTTTATCTTTTGGAGATTATGTCATGCTTAGCTTGTTTCTTTTGATGATGGGTTCAAGACTTTGTTTGCAATCCTCCATGATGAATCTCTCTAAAATTTTGCTAACATTAGGCCCTTTGAGATGATGCATTCTTTTTCCTGAGGCCTATCTCTGCCACTGACATGAGATAACTGCTTAGTTTACCTCAGTAAACTCAAATCGTTGCTAGCAAGTAGGATATTGTCCATATCATGGGAGAAATCTATGTTCACTAATTGTAAGGAACATAGCAACGTTCAACAATTTTATCTTTTAAACCATAAGAAGTGATGATGTTATTAAACTTGATACACCATTGATGAGGGGATTGCTTTAAATGTATTCACTTTCTTAACTTTCATACAGTATGGATCTTTTCTATCTAAACAGAATTTAAAGGTTGTTTCAAATCTCTATTGAGAATTAAAAATTTCTTGCACATTTGGTGAACCTGTGTGAGATAATGAGCCACTGCTGCCACAACTATAATCAAAGAGTTGTTCATAGATGCCTGATGGAAACCTCTTGGTGATCGGTGCCTTCATTTTGGGTAAATCTAATATCAGCAAACCTAGCCTTTCTCCACCCTAACCTTTGATTCCAGTTTGGTTTTATAGATAAATCCATTTAAAGGTAGAAGTTTTCGTTCTTCAAGGTAGTTTAACAAATTCCAACACATAGAAATACACAAAGGAAACTAGATTACAGACTTTCTTTCTATCCTGTAGATCAACTCTTCCTTCTTGGCCAATCAGATTATGCCTATGTAGTTGTCTCTTCTGCTACATTATCATTAAAAATAGCAAGTGATGGGATCATCATCAATTCTTCTGAAATGAGAACATAAGCTGGTCGTAATTTGCTCAAAAAAAGCAAGCAGGATAATTCTCTAAGGTTGTCATTTTCAAGAAAATTGGCATGCCTAGCCTGCACCAAATATTATTGGAATGTAAAGCTGAAAAGCTGAACTGTTAGAACTTCAGGATAACCAGTAATTTGGGCACTTATCAGCATTTGTGTCTAACTTCTCATGTGGCTTGTACAGCCTGGCCTGACAGCCCAATATGCATAGATGTGCCAACTTGGGTTTCCTACATTTTCACAACCCAGTTGATGAATAGCCTTGTGTTAAACAAATAAATAGAAAACAGAGGCATGGGTAGTTTCCAAAGAGGGTGTGAAGCTTTGGAGAGCGAGAGTTAAACGAGGAGTTATGAATTATCAAAGTGGACGACAGCTACTGGATTAGTTTTATATTGATATAGATGTGCTTTTTTCTGTTAGTTGTCCAATCTATGGGCCATATGAACTGCCCTGAAAGGACTATAAAGCAATTGCCTTTTGTTCAGGACCAAGGTTGTAGTTGATTGTAGAAATGTTTCTATTAATCAATTCATGGTGCAGCTCATCTGTGTTGGTGTTTGTATAGCATACTGATGCACCTGTATACCCATTATTGGTAAATAGAGAGAAGGTGGTGGTGATACCCTAGTGAAAAATAATGTCTGTGTCATCTGCTTCTGTCTCTTCTTTCAGAAATGCAGGACATAAAGATGGGATGACTTATAAATTCAACTGAAAAAGTGAACAAATTCTTGGCAATTGCTACCGTAAAGGAGGCTTAGACAGCATGCAGCTGTTCATTACATTATTTTTTTCTTCTTCTGTTGAATGCGTCAATGCATGCTTATAATTAAATTCTTTATAAAAGAGCACTACAATATTTTGTATCAATTCATGGAGCAATCTGGCAAGTTCTTTTAGACAGATGAACTTACCTGTACATACATTCATCTCCTAGTGTTGTATTTACACAATGTTCCTACATTCATTTGCTAGTGTTGCATATACACAATGTATCACCATTTATGTATTTTAATCTTTCAGGAAGGGCTAACTAAGAAATATGTGGGTGTTCCAGGCATGAACTCAATATGCAAAGCACTATGTCACGAACCTGGTCAGCTTTGGAGCTTAATGACAATATTTTCTGGTCTCTGAGAATAGATTCCATGTAATGTCTATTTCTGGTTGTGTTTTTCTTTTCAGGAGTGGAGGCCAAGTTTGGCATCACTGTTGGCAAAATCAATTGGCTTCAGGATAGAAGTATATGGTCGTTGACTGGTTTAGATGGGGAAAATCTAGGCCGGTTTGATGGTGTAGTGGCCTCAGACAAAAATGTAACTTCACCAAGATTTACTGGGGTAACTGGAAGACCTCCACCTCTTGGTTTGTTGGCTTTCTATAATCCTCATACTATACATCTTTAAAGTTCAAATTACCCTTCTGTTAGGATAATCTATCACTTTCTGTTACTATAAGACCAACCTTCAATCAATTTTCGACCTGAACTAGGAAAACATCTGACTGATATTTGTCATTTATAGTAGGATGGCATCTCATAAGATGGTTCCAAAGGAAATATGTGACCATTGGATACTTTGACTTCTTTTTCGTTGGGTCCATTAAATGTGGGAGACTTGGACAAGTACAATGAGATTTGATGTTTGAATAATTGAATAATGCAGAATATAAGGATTTGAGTCATAGAAGAATAGATTCTAATACTGAGTCAGAGATTAACTAAACCGAGCATTGGGATTTACATTTGATTGCTTTTGGAGATAAGTGCAATCTCTTAACACAAGGACATGTTACTAAGTAGTAAGTACACAAGCTATTCCATCTTATGTATATTCTTTAATATGAAGAGTTCATTTTATGGTCAGTTGCTATTAAAACTTGAGCATAGTTTCACAAATAAAACAGAAAACCAGCTATACCATATGCTTATAATGTTTGATGGCAGTATAAGACATGGGCATAATTGAACATTGAGAAATATTTGACAATTAAATAGAATGAATAGGGCTGCATGATGATGAAGAGAAGGACCAACAAAACTGTGCGAATCATTTGAAACGCACAATATATGCCATAGGTGGCTTCATCCACTAGGGGCCATGACTCAATTTGAGAGGTGTCAAAAGAGGATGGGAAAGAAAACCTGGATAGTTTAAGTGGTCTCAAGAAATAAAATCCAATTTCTATTTTTGAATTCAGCATTTTGGAGGAATCAATGTCAAAGTAGGATCCGTAAGAATCATCTTTGCTGAATAGACCTAGGTCTGTTATTTTGTATTATGTTTGTGTAGGAGTGCACCAAGTCCTTCATTATGGATGTTATTAATTCATTTAATTGGTTCTTTACAACATGTGACATAGGTAACCATATTTAATCCAAACAAAAGGAAGAAGAAGAAAAGGAAAGGGAAATGGACTCCATCCCTTAACCCTTTGTCCACTTACTAAATGAAGACCTTGACTTTATTCCTTGATCTAGCATTTTGTTCTATGTGATGCAATATGATATGACTTTTTGATAAAAATCCATATTTAATACTCTGATGCACCTCCACTGATGATCATTTCAGATGTGTCATCATCTCCAGAATTGGCAGTGATGTCACAAGATATTCCTGTTCGTTCTTGTTTTGTTCTTATGTTGGCATTCCGAGAACCACTTTTGTCAGTAAGTTCTTTTTCTTTCCTGGTATATTTGGTAAAATCATTATCATGTTCTTTAAATTTGAAGCATCTTAAACTGGTCTTTCTAAAAATAACTGTCATTTGAACTGGACAAGTTCATTCAGAAACTTAAAAAATTACAAGACCTGTGTTGGGCATCAACAATCAACTTTAATGGGGCTACTTAATTTTTTGATTTGTTTCAATGTTTTTGTTATTATGCTATTATTTAAACATTTTGTTTACATGATATTAATTGGAATGCATCTTGTGTTTGGATGTCAATTATTTTGTTATATATTTATAAATCAAGGTTTGCCATCGCGGTACCGGACCCTGTACTGGAACCATCCTATTATAGTGTTGGTACGCGATTCAATATAGTACAAGGTAGCATACCAAGTGTCGGTATGGTATGAGATACCATACTGGTACGGTATGGTACACCCCATACCGGGTGGTATAGAGTGGTATGATAGACCACTATAAACTATTAGGTATGTTTTTGTTGATCAGGTTCTGTCTTAATGGTAATTCTTTTTGTATGTCTTCATTTCTCAGTCTTCTATGCCGTGTAACCAGACTATTGAGGGGCATTGAATCCAGGATCTTAGGTGCTAAATCAAGCTAGGACAGAGGCTTTAACTCAATATTTTTGTTTTCCTAACATCACCTTTGCAATTTGTGTGGCAAGTTAATCTATATGTTCTTATAGAACCTTAGTAACAGGAACATTCCAGTTATGGTGCTGCACTGAATCTCCTGAAAGCACATCCCTTCAACTGCTTCCTTATCCAAAGAGAAAAATTTAAAAGATCTACTATCTGGCACCCATCCCTGAATCTGCTCCTACACTTTCACCTGCTTCTAGTAATTGAATATAGAACTTCTCATTGTCTAAGAGTACGAGGGAATTTAGGTATCTTATGCTCCCAATAAAGGTTACAAAATATAAACACAACCCACATGTTATTTCTAGGGGTGAAAGTGGATGGGATATTATTCGTCTGGATCCATTTTTATATCTGAATCTATTTGAATATGCACAAATTTGAGGATCCGACAAATATCCGTATCTGTATCCATATCCAGATATGGCTGGACAACTATTTGATTGGTATCCGAATATCTGATTCTACTTGTAATCCTATTTAATTTTATATAATGTTCATTAATTTTTAAGAAAAATATATAACTATATTAACATGGTATTAACTTGATTCAGTAGTCATAAAGTTTGATTATTCAACTTATATCTGTGTTTGTATCCATATTTTCAGTATCCAATTTGTATTTGTATCGGTTTAAAACAAATATGGACATGAATTTTTGCATCCAATTAATGTCCATATCCGTATTTGTATTTGTCAGGTAAAACAAATATGAATATATGGATATACTGGTATCTGATTCGTATTCTATCTATTTTCAGCCCTAGTTATTTGTGATTGTTATTTCAATTTTGATTAGATGAGGTTTCCGTTGGATCTAATAATGATATGATTAATATGTAGGAAGGAATCTCCCACTTTCAATGAAAAATAGAACATGCTAGCTGAGTAAAATGCAAATGAAAATTACATAGAAATGATTCGCTTATAGAAACAAATAGTGGTTGATAATCCATATAGTAATTGTGTGATTTATGGTTCCAAGTCAATTATAGACATGGTTCCTCGTATCGACGCATACCGTCCTATTCTGGCGTACCATACCATACACCCAGTTTGGTATGGAACAATAACAGAACATGCTTATGTCAAGTGGAACTGACCAGTTTTGTCTGGTTTTGTGTGGTATCCACATGTATCACTTGGTTTCGGGTGATTCCATGGCTAGGCATGAGAAAAGGGTCTCCGACCCCATGTTGGTATAAGACTATACTGTATTAAACTAGGCATTTGTACAGTAACAATAAGGTACCACTACAACAAATCTTGATCATGGAGTTTTTATATAGTTAAGCAACTATTATCATTGCAACTAATTCAATGTCTCAAGAGCAAGTGGAACTAATAGATGTTGGCTTCATTTGTTGCATATACATTCGAGAGTAAGAAGCTAAGGACTTCATTTGTGATCACGAAGAATGAAGATCAGTTGAGAAATTCTCTCACAAAAACTACATTGGCATGACATTAATATGGGTGATATATTCCAAGATGGGTACAACCGTACAAGTAACTTTTTTCTCTAGCTTGAAGACTTATGAATATTTAACAAATTTTCAATTGTCAAACTAAATTATATCTTTTTTTTCTTAGTAGTTCGAAACTTTAGGAAGCATCATTTTAGATAAATTGAACCAAAATTGTGATTTTTGATGGTCCCAAAGGCTATGTAGTAAAACTACATGAATGCTAATGGCTTTATTTAGTTTCAAATAATGGAAGCACGATTAAGAGCCATGGGTTCAGGTTTGTTGAAGCTGAAAAATGTAAGGTATCCGACATTGCTGAAGGGTTGTAAACTTGTAATAGGTGGTCGTTTCCATTGTTTTGGGACTAATGAACAGAATATGGAAGAAATTTCTGGATTTGGAAAAGCTTGCAGTGACATTGGGTGTAATCCTTCATAGAATGATCGCAGTACAAGTTAGAGAGACAAGGCTTGACGGTCATAATAAAATGTGCTTCTTTGATGTCCTCTTGGAAGAGTGCTTTGAGCATAAGTTTCAACTCCTTGGATGCTTGATTCATAGTGTCACGTCCCGAACCCAACACCCGGATCGGACACGTGATGGCCGCACTCCTTAGGATGCCCTAAAGAATATGCAAGGCCCAAAATAATTCATTACAACTTCAACATCCATAATGCCTAATTTCAATAATTAGTAAAACTTGCATTATTACAAATTGAATTCCTGCAATCCTTTGATAAGGTATCAATGCCACTCTGTCTATGCATCCGTTTACTCGCAAATCTATACCATAGCAAATCATGAGCATTCTGCAATTTTGAGAAGAAAAGAGAAATGGAAGGGTGTGAGCTTTACAGTCCAGTAAGAATTTCACATATCACACCAGTATAATAATATAATCTGAAAATACTGATAAGCAATATAGCATGGAATCTCATATTCAATATCCAGAATATTACAAATATCCACAAAATATATGTCAAATACATATCAATCATTTGTCCTGTCAAAAGAGATGTGTTATCATATATCAACTAGTGAAAGCCTTTTATTTAGCATGAATTTCATATCTTGTCATCTATTTTACTTATCACATATCTAGTTTTCTTAATCTTTTCTTTCTGACTTTGGACTAATCAAGATTATGCCTCAATTCTTGGTCTGACCCAAAATCCCACGCCTAAGCCCGTGGGGGCTGTCCTAGGCACGAGCTTCTGGCGGGCTGTCCTAGGCATAAGCTCCTGATGGGCTATCCCAGACATAAGCTCATAGAGGTTGTCCTACGTATGAAAGCCCATAAGAGCTGTCCCAAGCATAAGCTCTTAACGGGCTGTCCCAGACATGAGCTCCTGACCGGCTGATCTAAGTATAAGTCCGTGAAGGCTGTCTCAGGCATAAGCTCCTGACGGGCTATTCTACGATGAGGCTAGTCCAAACCATATTTTTTTGTTTTATGTTGAATTTGTCACATCAATTTCAGTTTGAGACGTGATTAAAATAAGTATATCAGATCCATAGAGTCATACTGTCAATTACTGGTGCACATATATCTAACCAACACATAATATACTCATGCTAAATATTATTCGTGAAACAGTTGTATTTTGAGCATAACAAATCCATCCATCCAAATCCAACAATATAAATTCAACGATACAAATCCAACGGTAAAAACAACATATATAGTGGTGATCATATACAGGGATTCTTACCTCTATCGCAAGTCAATTCCAAATATGGTGTCTATCCATCCATGCTTAGCATGTCCAATCCTCAATCAACCATCAATGCAATAAATAATAAATTATTATTAAAATTTTATTTTCAAGCTCGAATATCCGAATTATTGAAATTTCAAAATTTCTCAACCTTGCTTAATATATGACTAATTAAACAATTAAAGATTTAAGAAATTATCTTACTCAGAAATCGAAGCATAAATCTTCTTGCTCAACATCCTCTCATCTAGTTGACTATACCCTTACGTAGCCAAATCCAATACTAGAAAAAAAATCATCAAATGACTGGATCATGGTAGAAATATTTAGGAGAGAGAAAGGGCTTGATGGCTTGGAACAACAATGTCGGGCAGTCCGAGAAGATTCGACCATAATGACTCGACCAGTAGATTAAGAAACAAGAATCCAATATGTTCAAAATAAGCTTTGCCAAGGATAGGTATTCTATGAAAATCATGATGAAAATCAATATTGGTCTAGAACCCTCTATTGAGGTCACTTAGGATTCATAAAACAAGCAAGGTCCAGATCCATCGTCTAGATATGCAACGCATAAAGAAGGTAGAGAGAGGAAGAAAGAAAGAAGAGAAAGAAAGGAGAAGGGGAGAGAGAGAGAGAGGTCTTTTTTTTTTCCTTTCTCAAAACGGGGGATGTCCCGTTCTTCCTCTCTTCCTCGAGATGGCAGTAAGAAGATCGGGCTGCAACTTGTGATGGTGTTTGTCATGACAGCGGGGACGGCAGCAAGTGACGGTGGTGATGGTTGCTGGTTAGAAGGAAAGAAAGAAGAACAAAAATAAAAAGTAAGGGATTATGATGACTATGCTTGGATTAAGCCTCAAACTGGCAGCTATGCTCTAAGATCTCACATTACTCACCATACAAAGGCTCCGGTGACAGCCAACGACGGCGGCAGAGTGGTGGTGGTCAGGAACAAGGGAAAAACCAAAAACAAAAGAACAAGAAAACATAGCAAAAGAACAAGGAAGATTTGTTCAATTGAATCCGACAAACTCCAGCTCTAATCATCCCATCAATGGAAGCATTGGGAACTAGAAGAGATAAAGAAGAGGGAGCTCAAGCCTTCACGTCAACTCCGGCAAGGTATGGGAGTTGGCATGAGGAGAAAAAATCTCAATGAAAACAGAGGAAAAATCTGCACAAACCACCGGCAATTGATAGGAGTTTGAGAGGATGCATAGGGGGAAGATTTGAGGGTCTTAAATAGGCTAAATCTTAGGGCTTTTCGCTGGAGTTTGGTAAGCCCTAGGACTCCATCTTCTATCGAAATTTGGAGAGGAGATAGATTTTCATTGGGAGTCTTTCTTTCCTCACTTGCCCCAAAAGGATCTTTTCTAGTGGAATCGGGCCAATCCAACCTAATGACAGGCCAAACCGGCCCACTACATAAAAAAAATCAGGGTTATCACATTCTCCCCCTTTAAAATAATTTTGTCTTCGAAATTAAGTTGTATTGTTAGAGGTACATACTTCAAAAGTATACATCAAGGTCCGCTGTATAGGTATCGGTGCGCATACCAGCATCGGGCCGGTACGATATGGTATTGGTATCGTACCGTAGTGATACATGGTACACTCCGATGTATCGGTTCAGTTCCAGTACAATTTTTGTTTTGTTTCATTTTTTTGGTCTCCAAGTTATTAATTCATAATTATAACCTTAAAATTACATTATATTGCATATTATTGATATATTTGAGTTCAATTTTTGAGTTCGGTAGCGGTACAGGGACTCTTAATCCAAAATTTTAAATATATATTTATTTATATTATATTACAACTCTGTCATCTTAAAATAAAAAAAAAATATAAATGTGCATCAAAATGTATCTAAACTTTTAAAGTATAAAGCACAAAAAATGATATACTAACCTCAAGATCTGCTGTACATTTAATATCTCGTCGAGTGTCTGTGACGTTCGTAGATCTCTGGATCATTGACATAGTCTGGAGGAACGTCAGTCCATCTCTCTAATCAAGATGCACTGTGCTTTGAATATTCATCTCATAAGGCATTTCTCTGGATTGTAAGACATCTCAGATCTTTTACTCAAATTCTGACTCTGAGAAGTATCCTCGAGATGATGATATGGCTGTGGAGGAGCCCATCCAAATATGTCGGTAGCAAAATTTGATCCGTAAGATGCTCCAAGCTGTATAGGGTAGTAACCACTAGAAGACAATGCCTCAGATGCACTATATCTATATGGATCATAAGATGGCTGCGGATAATAGGATCCATAATGTGAGGATGATCTAGATACATCCATGGATCCTACTCCACATGCAAGATCGGCTGCAGCTACATCGTGTACTGGACGACCTCTAGGAGTCCATCGTCTATATGAAATCGCTCCCATGATCTTACCGGCTCATCCATCATGGTCCTATCTTGTGTGGCATGTGTAAATTGGGACTCATCGATGAATCGAATATCACCTGCGGCTATGTCTCATAAACAGTGATCTCCTGTTCTTCAGTTCCTTCCTAATCATTAGATCCATGACTACTACTAGTATTATCATCACTCTCCCTGATCTTCGAATCTGAGTCAGATAGCTCCTATACTTTCGAGAGGTGCACGTGCAACTGTTTTTCTTTCCCCTTCTGTCCCTTTATGACTGAGTTTCCTGTGATTGGGAAGATGGATGTCTTATTGCTGACTGCCGACCTCGTCTAAATATTTGTCGCTCAAATCTCTGCGAAGATGTATCGGACATCGAGTCATGTGATGAATGAGTCCCTATGTCCCCTCAGGCTATGGCTGATCAGCTGGAACCTTATGTGAAATATTTTTTCTGCCCATTGCCCTGGATCCACCCTGGTCTCCCTAGCTATCACACTGGCTAGTCGTGGAGGAGACACCGGCTCATTAAGCTCTGGCTCCTGCTGCTGATCTACAAGCCATCCGACGATCGAATTCGTCCTCATCAGCATAATCATCTAGTGTCGGATCAGTGTACTTCAATTGTACTTCCTTTTGAATGCATGTCAGTCTCAACCTTAGATTATAGTAAACATATACAAGATCATTGAGTGCTTTTGTGTCAGACGATTTCTCTGTTTACTGTGGATAAGGGTGAAAGTTGACCAATTGCGCTCACAACCACTAGCAGAGATCGTTTGGGAAAGAATGCGGATAGCCGCACCTCTCAAATGTTCTGCGGACATTCCAAAATGAATCCATCATTTAGCTGCAAAAGTAAAATTATATATCAAATTTTATGATATTATTAGACATTTGATGTCAATCTATGCTGCTCATTATTGATATGTAATTTACTGGATTCATCTATTTTTTGCTTATGACAGCTAATGGACTCCAAAGCTGTCTGATCTCTCTCTAAACTTTTCATCTGTAAAAAAATATATTTATTAAATTTATAAATATATCATTGAGTATAGATGAATTCAATTGAATAATCACATCTGTTTTAAATAGCATACTTTTGCAAACACAAGGATGCGATTTCTGGATTGGGCACATCTTATATATATCACATTATGAAGAGCAGCAAGAAGCTCGTTATCTATATCTATCCAAAAATGGTATACTAGAATCTCGGATTCAAATAATAAGCTTAGATAAATTCATAATTGATTAAGTATACTTTTAGAAGTATAAGAAAAAAATATTTTAAAATATTATTGAATTCGTGCTTATCGGCTAGATGCAAATCTCTACCCATCTGATAGTCCCAACGCGGTCAATGATGTTAATGAATTCTTGAGCATGCTTCGGATCATTCTTACTGATCTGTTTCTTTGTCCTCTCCATCATGTAATATAAGAAGCCATCTGAGGGTATCTTTCACTATCCACGATGCGAAGCACTCATATAATGGCTTAATAGCCTTCACTATCTTTCAGTCTGCTGTCAGAATGACTGACTCGTCACCAATTCTCCACATGACTTCCATCAGTCGACCCTCGCATATCTGCTCTCCTGCCACTCGACACTGACAAACATCTGACGTAAGGCTATTTCTTCTGAAGAAGACTATCAAATGCTATGTAGTTGGTAGCAAATCGTGTGATATCTGGTCTTAAGATCTCTCCTCCAGTATACGTCCGCATCAATGAAAGGATTCATGTGTGATTGTAGATGAATCTAGTAATAGTCTGGACAATCTCCACTACTGTTGCACCCTACGAATCTTTTCAATTTCATCAATAGAAGATCAATGCAATGTGCAGCACATAGGGTCCAGTATATCTGCGGTCGCTGCTCCATCAGCAACTCTCCGGAGTCTTATATTGTGGCCCACTATCTGTGATGATTTGCACAACATACTGCTCATCCACTGAATCAATCATCTCCTCCATCGGACCAAGGATATATGCGGCATCATGCATCTTATCTGAAGCATCAATTGATTTGTGTAAAAATATTTTTCCATCACAGTATGTCAAAAAATTAATTATGCTCCGTCTAGTAGGACCGGTCCAACCATCACATATCACTGTCAGTCCGTATGTCGGCCATTTATTCTTGTAAGAAGCAATCCATCTTTTTAGATCCTCCTTGTTACTGTCAAGAAGCTGACCATAGATGTTTTAGATCTGACGGATCTACACCTTGATGACAGCATCTATGGCTGAAATGACAAATCGATAGTAAAGATTGCCTGCTGTATTTGCTGGAATATGGCTGAAATAAAATCATGATCCAATAGCTTGCCACATATCCTTCTTCTTATCCTTTTTCACCATAGTGTCAATCTTCTGCTGCTTTGAATCCTTACTGGGAAAAGTATGTGGGTCCTTTTTATTTTTTTTTAATTTTTTTCGCATGTCGTCAAACGCCTGAGAGCTCGAAGTTCTCTGAGAGAGCTCTGGGTCTCTCAGACAAAGCACCTAGGCTGTCATTAAATGATAGCCCAGACTCCATACACCCCCCACACCCCCACCCCATGTGATTTTTGTCGGTACGATTTGGTTCCACGCGATCCAACCATACTGAGCCATATGCCTGGTTTCGGGCGATATGGCCCCGAACGTGCGGTTCGGATCTATTTTTTGAAAAAATGGCCGAACCGGATCGGTTGGCCATCGGTCCGGTTCGGTACGCTCCGTACTGGGTGGTTCGGCCGATACGGCATTCTTTGGTATACATTCTTCATGTCATTCTCAATCTTTCAATAATGTCTTACATATTATTTATTTCTCATGATCTTGATGTAACAAATTATTTGAAATCTCAAATTTATTTCTTCGTGTTGGTTTTTTTTTTTTTTCCTAACAAAAATAACATTTTGACCTAATATTAAAATACCGCAGTTATTTATTAATACATTCCACTCAAAATTCATAATTGTCTTAGACTGCCTATGATAGAAAATAAAGAAAGGCCGAACATCGGCACTCTTCACAATCATTGATTTCTTTCTTTTTTGACCTTCCAACAAATTTAATAAGTGGATTTTATCTTAAGAAAACCTCAACCTTCTATGTCAGTTTGAGTAATAATGTTAAATTTCAAAAAAAATGAGATCTATTGTAAGACATTCTAGGTTTGAACTAACAAAAGAACCATTAAGCTATTAACAATAATTTGAGATATCTAGGATTTCTTGGCATTATCTATAATGAAATAACCTACTAGCAAAAATTACACAGCTATGATCAGATTAGGTCAAAAATTAGTAGCATCCTTTCATTATCAATAAAATCCTTCTTTATTTGCAACTAATGTATTCCATCATAATATCTTTTGATTTAAAGATTAATATTTTTAATCAATTTAAACCAGCACGCTTTTGCTGTGCACTCTGATATTAATTTATCAAATTATATAAGTTTATTAAAGATAAAAATATCTTTGTATGTTAGATCAATCAAAGATACATCCAACCTTCAAATTTTTATATAGATCTTAGAGCAAAACTTTAAGTTTCTTTATCTTTACTGCCCCTTGGTCATAGCACATCAAAATTAAATCTTGATCCACTTTCTATATTTGAAATCATTGCATAAGCTTGATCACTCAAGAATCCAACATGTCTAGAATTAATTAGAGTTAACCTTGGATTTACCTTACAATCATTTAGATAATTTCCAAATCAATCTTTTTTTGTAAAAGAATTAACTCCAACTTGAACAAACTAGAAGAACTCAAGTCAACATCTTCATAAGTAGAATCAACTTGGTTATTTCTTGTAGAGCTTCTTTCATCATAACTCTTAGGATCAATCAATAAATCCATGCAAAAGCTTGTCCCTTATATGTTAAGACTTATATAAGTCATTCAAAATTTAACAATAAAAGATATCTTAGATCAGCTCAGAAATTTGAACTTTGACTTGAATAATTAATATACTCCACTATCTTCAACAATCACAAAAAAATTAAGGAATCTAATCCAAAAATGATAATACGAATTATTAAAGATTTCATCATAGTATATATCATACTCTAACAAAATCAATTTTCTTATTCAATTTAACAAGAATATCAAAATAACTTAGATCCGCTTAGAAAAGTAAACTTTTGACTTGAAATTTAATGCAATTCGAAAAATCAAGAAATCCGATCCAAATATGATATTTTGAATAACCAAAGATTTTACCAAGATGTGTATCTCATATTCTCATAATAAAATCCAAGTATATTTTTCATCTAAATTCGAGTTTCATATATGATCCTCTTATAGGTTCAATGCTCGAAAAAAATTTCTCTCTCATATGATACAATTCCTTCTTAGATCATACCCTGATTAACTTTCTTTTGATAAGTCTAAAATTTATAATGCTCAGACAATTATCATCGAAATCAAAAAAAATTATCATGATCTTCACCTATATAAGTTTACCATTTCAAAATTATCAAGTATATCCAACATAACATATCAATACCTCCCACTTCATTTCAGGGTCAACACTTCTCATACTCAGGTCAACCCTACTAATTATAATCTAAGATATAACTCGTCAATTCTATTATAGACATCATATGTCACTTATGTATAAATTTCATTATAGTATCTATTGATTCGAAATCCAAATATTGAATCCTTTATTTTATGTCTATCATATTCCTCAAGATCATAACCTAAGTTCAAATATTACTAAAGTTACAATCCTGAATAATTATAACCTTAAGCTCAAATACCACTTAAGTCATATTCTCTAGTGATCATAACCTAAACTCTAATATCATTCTATCACATCCTTAATGATCATAACTTTAAACTCTGATATTATCTATCATACTCTATTGATCATAATCTCAAAGTTTGATATCGCTTATGTCACAGTCCCTAGTGATTTTAAATCTAAGCTCTGATACCATTCTGTCATGTTCCGAACCCAACATTCGGATCGGACACGTGATGGCCGTACACTCCTTAGGATGCCCTAAAGAATATACAAGGCCCAAAATAATTCAATACAACCTCAACATCCATAATGCCTAATTTCAATAATTAGTAAAACTTGCATTATTACAAATTGAATTCCTTCAATCCTCTGATCAGTATCACTGCCACTATGTCTATGCATCCGCTTACTCGCAAATCTATACCATAGCAAATCATGAGCATTCTGCAATTCTGAGAAGAAAAGAGAAATGGAGGGTGTGAGTTTTATAGTCCAGTAAGAATCCCACATATCATACCAATATAATAATATAATCTGAAAATACTAATAAGCAATATAGCATGGAATCTCATATTCAATATCCAGAATATTACAAATATCCACAAAATATATATCAAATACATGTCAATCATTTGTTCTATCAAAAGGGATGTGTTATCATATATCAACTAGTGAAAGCCTTTTATTCAGCATGAATTTCATGTCTTATCATCTATTTTTCTTATCACATATCTAGTTTTCTTAATCTTTTCTTTCCGACTTTGGACTAATCAAGATCATGTCTCAATTCTTGTCTAACCCAAAATCCCACGCCTAAGTCCATGGGGGCTGTCCCAGGCATGAGCTTCTGGCGGGCTGTCCCAGGCATAAGCTCCTGACGGGCTATCCCAGGCATAAGCTCCTAGAGGCTGTCCCACGTATGAAAGCCCATGAGAGCTGTCCCAGGCAAGGTATGCTGAACTGATACCGCCGCCGTTTCGATTGGCTACCGTACCGAACCGACGAAGGTGACCCGAACCGGAAGAAGAAAAATAGAGAAAGAGAGATAGAGAGGGAGGAAGAAAGAAAAAGAGGGAGGGGAAGGAGCCGACGGGGCTGTTGGATGGCCTTCGGTTGGCAACCGTGGCCGCTGGAGGGCGTAGTTTGCGCGCGCGGCACCGCGGACGTGAAATAGGGGCGTCGCCCCTGTTTTCGATTTTTTAGAAAAGATAGTTTTAAGTGAAGCCGGCAAATAGTTTGCTGGCTTCATGATTTTTATTTTTTTTAAAAAAAATCCATTAAGTGGGCAACGCAGTTGCCGACTTCATGAGTTTAAAATCAAAAAAAAAAATTGAAACAGACCGTTTGTTTCGAAAAAGAAGAAAGGGGCAGAGCCGTGGAGGGGCTCCGCCCGCGCCACCGCCCTAAGGCCGTCAGCGTCGGCTCGCCGGCCACCGGGGGCCTCGTGACGGAGGCGCCGTCCGTCCGGTAGGTCTCTCCCCCCCGAGCGCTCTCTCTCTCTTTCTCACTCTCTTGAAAGCCCTATCGGACGATACGAGGCTCGGAAGCCCTCCGACGGCCGCAGCCGGCCACCGCCGGCCTCCGACGGCTCCCACCTCCCTCCCTCTCCTCTCTCTCTCTCTTTCTCACTTTCTCTCTTGTTTTCTTCTGTACTGTCGGTGTATCGAATTTATCGGTCGAATCGTGTCGGTTCTCCGTCGGTTCGGTACGATATGGAGTGTACCGGCTGGTTCGGCACGGTATGGCAAACGCTGGTCCTACGCATAAGCTCCTGGCGGGCTGTCCCAGGCATGAGCTTCTGGCCGGCTGATCTAAGTATAAGCCCGTGAAGGCTGTCCTAGGCATAAGTTCTTGACGGACTATTCCACGACGAGGCTAGTCCAAATCATATCTTTTTGTTTCATGTTGAATTTGTCACATCAATTTCAGTTTGAGATATGATTAAAATAAGTATATCAGATCCATAGAGTCATACTGTCAATTACTGGTGCACATATATCTAACCAACACATAATATACTCATGCTAAAAATTATTCATGAAACATTTATATTTCAAGCATAACAAATCCATCCATCCAAATCCAACAATATAAATTCAACGATACAAATTCAACGGTAAAAACAACATATATAATGGTGATCATGTACAGGGATTCTTATCTCTATCGCAAGTCAATTCCAAATATGGTGTCTATCCATCCACGCTTAGCATGTCCAATCCTCAATCAACCATCAATACAATAAATAATAAATTATTATTAAATTTTATTTTCAAGCTTAAATATCCGAATTATCGAAATTCCAAAATTTCTCGATCTTGCTTAATATATGACTAATTAAATAATTAAAGATTTAAGAAATTATCTTACTCATAAATCGAAGCATAAATCTTCTTGCTCAACATCCTCTCATCCAGTTGCCTATACCCATACGTAGCCAAATCCAATACTAGAAAAAAAAAAATCATACAATGACTGGATCATGGTAGAAATATTTAGGAGAGAGAAAGGGCTTGATGGCTTGGAACAACAATGTCAGGCAGTCCGAGAAGATTCGACCATTTTGACTCGACCAGTAGATTAAGAAACAAGAATCCAATATGTTCAAAATAAGCTTTGCCAAGGATAGGTATTCTATGAAAATCATGATGAAAATCAATATTGGTCTAGAACCCTCTACTCAGGTCACTTAGGATTCATAAAACAAGGGTCCAGATCCATCTTCTAGATCTACAACATGTAAAGAAGGTAGAGAGAGGAAGAAAGAAAGAAGAGAAAGAAAGGAGAAGGGGGGGAGAGAGAGAGGTCTTTTTTTTTTCTTTCTCAAAACAGGGGATGTCCCCTTCTTCCTCTCTTCCTCGAGATGGCAGTAAGAAGATCGGGGCTGCAACTTGTGATGATGTTTGTCATGACAGCGGCGACGGCAGCAAGTGACGGTGGTGATGGTGGTGGTGGCTGGTTAGAAGGAAAGAAAGAAGAACAAAAATAAAAAGTAAGGGATTATGATGACTATGCTTGGATTAAGCCTCAAACCGGCAGCTAAGCTCTAAGATCTCACATAACTCACCATACAAAGGCTCCGGTGACAACCAACGACGGCGGCAGCAATGGTGGTGGTCAGGAACAAGGGAAAAACCAAAAACAAAAGAACAAGAAAACATAGCAAAAGAACAAGGAAGATTTGTTCAATTGAATCCGACAAACTCCGCTCTGATCATCCCATCAATGGAAGCATTGGGAACTAGAAGAGATAAAGAAGAGGGAGCTCAAGCCTTCACGTCAACTCCGGCAAGGTATGGGAGCTGGCATGAGGAGAAAAAATCTCACTGAAAACAGAGGAAAAATCTGCACAAACCACCGGCAATTGATAGGAGTTTGAGAGGATGCATAGGGGGAAGATTTGAGGGTCTTAAATAGGCTAAATCTTAGGGCTTTTCACTGGAGTTTGGTAAGCCCTAGGACTCCATCTTCTATCGGAATTGGGAGAGAAGGAGATAGATTTTCATTGGGAGTCTTTCTATTTTCACTTGCCCCAAAAGGATCTTTTCTAGTGGAATCGGGCCAATCCAACCTAATGACAGGCCAAACCGGTCCACTGCACAAAAAAGATCAGGGTTATTACACAGTGGGCTTTATAGTACATTGTTATGGTGTCACTGCTCTACTACTTTCAGAGAGCTTCGCAGTGGTAACGTTCATCATTTGTTGGTTCTGTTGATATCATTTAGGTAGTGCATTAACATTCTATATTGTCGGAGTATTTTCATATCAAGCCTATCGGGAAGGAGGTCAAGCTAACATCTTATATTGGTGAAAGACATCACATGTCATGTGTAGACAGATATGTCATTGAGATTTTTGATCTCTCTGCTGTTCTGCTAGAATTCTTTTCTTTGCTCATAAATCCTTGTCCATGCAAAGTATTTTTGAACAACTTTGATTGCATGTTATTGTAATTGATTCAACCATAAATCAGTAAGTAGAAAGAAAATTGGTCAGCACCTGCATATTATTGAATAGTCATGCTTATTGATGGTCTACATCATTGCCTATTTTGTCTTGGACCTGTTCTTCATTTTGGTGGTCTCTGTCTTGTATGCAGAGCTACTATATTGGATTTTAATTATTTCTAGCAAATTATGACCAGTTAATAAATGCTAAGAGCTGGTGCTTTAATTTAGTAAGACTGAGTTGCACTTCCCCATTTTCCTCTCTTGTTTTCTTTTTTCTATCTCTTATCATCTATATTGCAAGTGCTTATTTTGTTATAATATTATTCTGTTCATGTTTTTAATCAAGATATGGTCTAGGTAATATCTTATGTTCACTGGAGTTGTTGATGCAACTTGAGTATGTTTGAGTTACATATAGAATTGAAAATATTGACATATATTGAACTGGAGGGTGAGTTTGGATTGAAAGTTCTATAAAATGTTATAGCTTGGTCACTAGCTGCAAAAGATTTCTACCTAGGCCAGCATTTCTTCTTCTTTTTTTCTTTTTCTTTTGGATAATGCCCAGCAACGTGAACATGCACCCCTTCCTCAGCACTCCCTTCAACTGTTTTAAGAATACCTGCTTTCTCACACTTCACCGCTCCTATTCTGGCAACTAAGAGTTGGTCATGAAGGGAGCATGATTGTAATTCCAGATATTTGCATCTCATGTTACAAAGTGCTAAATGCTTTTCAAGATATATTTTTCCTATGAGAAATAGAACTATCATGGATTTGATTTGGGTCCTATAGAAATATTTGGAGGTTATTATGAATATTAAATCTTAACCCTTAATTTTGACAAATACAAAATTGGCAATTAACTCTGGCTATGGTTAAGCTGATCATTCCTTTGATTTTGTATGTTTTATTGCCAGCAAAGACCCTGCAACTACACAATCACTGTCAACAGCTTGTCAAGAAAAGATGAGCTTGGGGTCTCTCGTTTCCTCAATTTTCCTCCTACCACTATAGAAGAAGTGTCCATACAGCCCTGTACCTCCCGATATGGGGCATACCGTATCATACTGATCTCATACCGGTACATAGTCCCATACCATACCAACACTTAGTATGATTTCTCATACCATACCGAACTGCATACCAACACTGTAATAGAATAGTATCGATACGGGGTCTGGTATCGAGATGACAAATCTTGCCATGGACAAACCCAAACTAAGTCTCCACTGCTTGTGATGCTAGTTTTCCTGCTCCCCCAAAATTGCTTGATCCCAAATTGCTGCTAGTTTTGAAGAGCTTTGTTTGGGACCATATCATGAAGAGTATTTCCTACTAGTGTACTACTATCTTGCCTTGCATCCCTTCAAACATTCTTTTGAACCTAACATTTATTGTGAATCTTTTTTTGGTTGGAACACTTTTAGGCCACATTCAGAAGTGTTACCACTTTCCAATCTTTTCTTTTATGAGTTTGTCTTATTGAGTAATGGCAGATCTATAGGGGCAGGAGGCCATGGCCCCCCAAAATAATGAAAGAAACACTGTAGCACCTAGCAAACTAGGTGTTTTTAGCGCCCCCACTCCCCCCCCCTCTCTTACATTGTTTGGCATCATAATTCTACAGAAGTTGCCCTTGTAATTGAGAAGTCATCAGAACCTAATTGCATTGAGTGATGCTTGGATCTATTTTAAAAAGCCACCAGGCCACAAACGGAACACGGGATGTGTTGGGTTGGCCATGTTGATTAGGTCCGTCCATCCATCTATTTAGATGGGATCAATTTTGGGTATCAATCAAAAGGTCGTTTCATGCATGGAGTGATTAGATAACTCTTTTTCCATTTTGGGTGCCATTTGAAGAGAGAGGAGACTATTATTTTTAGACTACATGTCATGATGTCAAATTTCAACACTCTTCTAGCATAAACCTCTTGCTTGCTTTTTTGTATTTATCTCATCTTCTTAATGAAGCTGGTGGAGCCTGCCAACTCTCTTTTGTCAAAAGAAAAAGGAAAAAAAAAAGAAAGAAAAAGAGAGAAATTAAAAGGAAAACCACTTGACGGACCTCCCATAAAAACACCCTGTTCAATAACCTACCTGTGATGTATTATTGGGTAAGGCTTCCTATATCCTGATCCTATGAGGCCTAGGAAATCACAAACAGCAAATCCAATGGACCTATGCTGTCTTTGTATGAATACAAATCCACAAGAATCTATACAAGTCTCAACTCTCATTCCCTACTTACACACACATGCATGCACAATTGCACGCATATGCACAACAGAAAAAATAATTCTATTAAGAATACTCTAGGTAATGGCACAGTGAACCATCAAATCCATTGTCTTTTTTTTCCCCTCTCTCTCTCTTGATCTTGCCTTCATGGATAATTTGGGATTTTCTTCTGATAGTTTCGATATCTTGGTGGATTACCTGCCCAAGTCATGCATGCAAAATCCTTTCTTCATTAATTCACTGCCAGGGTGAACATGTCCACAATTCCTTGGTTGCAAGATGTAACATGTACAATATAGTAAATTGGTCCTACAGATTTGAGGGGAAAAATTGTACCACAGTTCGTAGTTGCTTCTTACTTGTATTGGAAAGGAAGCACTTGCTAACTATTATTTGTTTTCTCCTCAAAATAGTTTTATGTTATGCCCAACTGTATGAAAAACATCAAGCACAATTAGAGTAAATCTTTTGGCCATTTTTCCATCGAGAGACTGAATTTTCTTTTTGTAAGGCTTTTTTTTTTTTTTTTCATATAAGGATTTGAACCGTAGAAGCGCAAGCCGTTAGGGGTGAGGTGCCAACCAATTGTGCTAATTGCTAATAGTTGTTGGTGAATGACAATGTTTTTATGAAGTCAAAAACCTATTTTCTTATTGACTGGTTCTCTTTTCAAGAAAAGTCAAATGGATTTTTCATATTTTTAATAACTCATGCCCTTCTCTTGGTGACTCTGGTATGATTTCTTGCTCAACAACCTGATAGAGACTGAGGTGCCTAGGAGTATTTGGGAGAGTGACACAGATGAGAAGATTCTTTACATGGCAGACTTAATCAAGAGATCCCAATATAGATAGTGAAAGCAGTATTTCTCAGGAATTCATTCTTCCATTTGTGTCCAAGTTCAATCTTGGCCCTGCTATATAGCATGCCTTGGTTTTTGGGTTACTTATCCTCAAAACTTGTATCTCTCACTGGTACCTTGGTTCACATGACTCGTAACTAGTAATAAAAGGATATCTTGGCCATCAAATTGACACGCATTAACAACTCAAAATAGAATAAAAAAAGGTATCGAAGCCAATCCTGAGTACGATTTTATGCTTACTTAATTTTGGTATTACAGCTCTCCACCTTATTACTGTCTGAGGTTACTTGATTCTTCATGTTAATCTTTTATCTTTTAAAAGTTGAAATTCTGACTTCTGTGTATAGTCCTTCAGAAGACCATGTCTCATTTTGCTTTTAATGTTTTAGATACCTGTGAAAGGCTTTTCCTTCAAGAACTCTGAGCTTTTAACCTGGGCTTTCTGTGACAGTAGTAAGCCTGGCCGTTCTTGTTTATCCCCTGATAGGTAACCTATTCCTCACCATCTTGTGCTTCTATATATACGTACATATATGTTGCTACAGATTTGTTTTTGTCAAGTATTTACTTATTTCCTTCATATTCAGTGAACTTGGGTTTTGCACTCAACAGCAGAGTATGCAGCTAGTGTAATAACCAGAACTGGGCTTCGAAAACCTACAAATGATACACTGACCAAGGTGGCAGAAGAGTTATTCCAAGAATTTCAGGCCACAGGATTGACCATTACACACCCATTCTTTATGAAAGCTCATAGATGGTTGGTATATTTGTCCAGTTGTTGGGCTGATTTCAGCCAAGCAACCTAATCTCTTATTTAGATGCGTGCATGAATCTGTCTTTCTATGCATGTGTATAAACATCTGGATGTGTGTGTGTGCATGCTTGTGTTATATATGTGTGCATATGCACACTAGCACATGTGCGTAGATACATCTGTATATCTACATGCATGCACATGCTATGCATGTATATGTAATTGAGCTAGAATCTGGCAAGTGAAGCAAGTTTGAAATCATTTAGTGAAGCTTGAAAAATATTAGTGCAAATTTGATGGTAAAATAAATATTTGAAAATGTTGATGATGTTATAATTTAATGTCCCAAAATAAAAAAAAAAGTTTTTAGGTTAATTTACCTGTGCAGCAATTGAGCATAAGACTAGGTTTCAAAATGTATAATGAGCAAGATAAGTAAAAAATCCACAATGGTTCACTATACCGGACCATACCACCCTTTACCACCATATGCCATACCACATCGATTCTCCATATGAATGGGTATTAAGTGTCGGTACCACAAGGTCAAATGTACTTGTGCAGATACTATACCGGCATGGTACCGGTACAAATATTAGACCAATCCTGCAAACCATGATACAGATTGTTAATCATGATTTAGTATCTTGAAACCCATAAGACCTGAAGTTCAGTGACTTTGGATGCTACTAAGTGATCGGGGCAAATTTGTTACCTAGATGCTCTAATAAAACTCTGTAGCAGTTTCTGCAATTAATTAGTTGTCCACCTCTTGATAGATGATCTAGATTTATTAACTAATTATTTGATGTAAAATCCTGTAACAAATCAATGGTAAGGTATTCATTTCTTAATAGATGGTCTAGATTTGCTATTAAAACTTGTAGCAGATCTAATGGCTTATAAGTTATCCATTATGCAATGCAAGGTTCAAATTAATTGGACAGAGGTTGAACTATGAATACCTAATCAGATGGCTCTTAAAGCTAATGGAAACATGAACAGCCAGATTAGCAATAATCAAGTAGCTGCCACTAATAACAAAAGTTACAATAAATCCTGTGGTTGTCATCCATCAAAAATCATCATTAAATATAATCTTATGACTATTTGAGAGGTGGTTAAATCCAACAGTAATGCTTTTATATATGTCAAATAATGATTGAGATATATTAAGATCTCATAAGCCTATAAAATGTCTATCAAATCCTATGATAACAACTTAGTGTATGTTAAATCTAAGGGCTGGAAACCATCAAAATCTAGTGCAGGGAGCTTCCACCACTAAGTTCTGAGGATGGTTAGATGTACGCAGCCTTACCCCCATGTGCAGCGAGGCTATTCTTGTGTTTTGAACATGTGACACCTAGGTTACAATAGAATAAGCTTTACATTACACCATGGCTCACCCTCTAGGAACCACTAAAAGTGCGATAACCAAAATCATATAATAAAGCTTTCATTTTACACATGCTTATTATTTTTAATATTTGCTAGCACTTATGATAAATCTCTTAATTGGAGGTTCCCTAATCGAAAAGGGATAATTAACACTAGATTCAAGTGCATGGGAAATCTCTCACCTACTTAATAATAAAAGCCTTTCTTATGAGGGAATTTGAAAGGATCATGGCCATTTATTTGTATCATGTCTATATTGATGTTCAAATTGAGTGACAGATTTGTGATCCTGCACCAATCCATTCATCAAATCAAAATACTGTATCTTGCACCAAAATTGTCTACTTTGTGACCAATCAATGCATGAGATATCTAAACATATATATTTATTCTTGACATTTCAAATGTTGTAAATTTATGCTCCACAAAGTTTTTCAGTTTCAATGGACCACCATTGATTTTGCATTGATAGGCTTCGGATTCAAAATACTTCGGTAGAATTTTAGCTTAACTTTGTGCATAGACACTTTGTTATCTTTTTATTCTTGATGTATTTATTGGGATTTTGGCATGGTTAGTATACATGATGTATTTATAAAGGAGCCTAATATGATAGTGGTTGTACTATGGCAGTAACTAGGATAGTTTGAAGTTTGAGTGTTTCTTAAAATTAGCTAGGAACGGGCTTTTTTTTACACTTGTTCTCTTTTTACATGTTTAACTATGTACAAGCTATGACACATAGAATTAAAAAAGAATATGACTTGGAATTCTCTCATGTCTTGAAGTATTGGCAGTTTATAAAGAGCACCTCAACACTTCCAAATGAATTTGGTAGAGATTTGAATGAATAACTATTGATGGGTTAATCTGGTATAGCCACGTGTTAAGGCAGAGTGTTGCCACAAGGCCATCTTGGGCTGTGATTGGACAACCAAACAAATGGATATGCGGGAAGTAGGCAGCAATAGGAGGATGCATGACTTAAAGCACATGTCATCCCAACAAAGATGGTGATGCATGGTCAAAGCTCGCCTGGCATAGAGTTTCAAAGTAGTGGATGTTTGGTGGTGAACATAGGAGTGCGAAGACATTTAACATAATCGTCCACCAGCCTACCTTCTTAACTAATACTTGTAGGAATATCTCTATAAGGATTTCGGCATTCGACGAAGGGATATGCTCTCAACAAACTAATAACCCAACAACATGATAGACTCTTCATCCCCTTAGTTTAATGTTTGTAACCTCACATTATATGCCGGCAATCAAGGAGACTTGCCTTAGTCTAGCTGAATAGCCATTGTACTAGCTTGATAGTGAAGAGTAATGAAGGTCTCTTTCTTTATCTCTTTGCTGTTATATTAGTTACAACTTGTTGGGGGGATATTTCCTCCTTGGGCCGAAGATATGAGCTAGTGGCTAGATATGGGCTGTTTGGCGTGGTGATGTAATCCAATCTTAGCTTCGGCCTGTGATGATCCTGGGGCCCGGACCACCTCCTGAACGGAATTCTTAGGATCGATCATTTATGACTTCGACATCAAATTTACTCCTGTCCCCATGGCGACTGGTTTCTAACACGGACGGTAGATGGTGGAATACCTGAGCATGTTGAGTTCTGACTTCAGCCGTAAGCATACATCAGCTGCTATCAGACTTCACCTCATCGGATAAGATCCAACTTAGCCGTTTCTTCTCTTCAGCACCATCTTCCATCGAATTAAGCCAAATCCCTAGCTAAAAGGACAGGACTGATCCCACCTGCGTCTTATTTCAAAATTCAAAAGCACCCACGACTTTCAGTTGATTTGAAAAGGAAAAAATAGGTATAATAACCACCCCATCAATCTCGCTGAAAGTTTCACCATGTCGCGCTTGAATCGGCCCCATGATTTCTCTGAAGGTTACACGGCTTCAACCTACAAAGGATCTACAGAAGATCTTCCAAGGTACACAACCATAATCTTCTACACTTCTCTTCTATTTCTCTGTGATCTGACTTGAGCGTTGGAGGTCCCCGTCGGAGCCAACTTCGGTCAGAATTTGCTTGTAGATTTTTTTTCGGGAGGACGTGCCACTGCTCTAGCAGTTTCCGATCGTGGTCCAAATTTCAGTGGCAACAGATTGACACTAGAGGAAGGATTTTGACCTAGTGAGAAGGAGCATCAAACAATGATTATGGCACTAGGAAGAGCGTCTATTCGGAGATCAGGTACTGTTGTCGCCTCCCAGCTAGCGGAGAATGCGGCGGTCCAGTAGGTTCCGACGCAACCACAGTCGGAAGTTCAGCAACCACCTCCACAGATGGTAGCTGTCAGTGCGGAATAGTTTCATTTACTATTCCAGCAAGTTCAAACCTTGACCACCGCTGTCCAGACGATGCAGCAACTGTATGCTACACTCCCGACGGCGACACCTGCAGTGGTGGCTATGGTCGCACCCCCACCGGCCATCACAGTACGATGGTAGATCTACCTTCAGCAATCCCCCCATAGCAGCCTGCGAGACCTCCGCTCCCTCGAAGTCTTGAGCGGGGGAGACGGACTCATCACAGTCGACCCCAGAGTCCAGAATCTAGAAGACAACGATCATCGAGTCATTCTAGGCAAGACTCAATGCCTAGTTGACGATGTCCCCCACAGTGTTCTGAAAATTGTACTGCCAGAGATGTCGACATTGATTGAAAACTTTGAGAGATGAATGAGTGGATGAGATGATCCATCATCAGGAACTGGCTCGTGACGACGAGTATAATACTAACCTGCCGTTCAGTGATCGAATAATGCGAGAGCCACTCCCAATGAACTTCAAGATGCCGCAGCTTGAGAGCTACTATGGGATCACCGATCCTGTGGATCATTTGGAGAGCTTTAAGTTCCTGATGCTCATCCATGGGGCAACCAATGTCGCCTTTGCCATATCTTCCCATCCACTCTGAAAGGTATAGCTCGGCATTAATGCACCAGCCTGAAGCTCTGAACGATCCAATCCTTTGATCAAAAGAGTCGACTATTTGTTGGCCATTTTGTGAGCAGCAGGAGACAGCAGAAGGGATTTACTCCCTGATGAACGTGAAGCAGAAAGGAGAGTCCGTCAGATCTTATCTTGATTGTTTTAATGTGGCCGTGCTAGAAGTTCGCAACCTAAACCAGTCGGTTGTGATGGCCCCCTGAAGGGCGGACTATTGAAGAATGGTCTTTGCTATTCTTTGGAGAAGATCTATCCCGAGACTTCACCGACATGCTGGCTCGAGCAGAGAAGTACGTTAGGACAGATGAGGTGTTTGAAGGAGAGCCCTGATGGTTCCAGCTGAAGACAAGAGGGAAGAAAGGTTGGAGTCTCCATCAAGGAGTGGCAGCATCCCCGCTCTTCTCCCAGCGCCGAAGATAAAGAACTCCCCCATGAAACTCTTGACAAGGGATAACTCTCAAAGGGATCGGTGAATGCCTCCACCTGGGAGGTTCACCAATAACACCCTTCTGAACGTCGCTCGAACTCAGGTGCTTATGGAGATCAAGGATCGGATCCCGAGAGCAGTGAAGTTGCGGTCCAACCCGGTCGGCGGAATCCAATAAGTATTGTCTTTACCACCGCGATCATGACCACGACACCGAAGACTGCATCCAGCTTCGAGATGAAATGGAACTTATCCAACGCGGTTGCTTGGATCGATTCATTGACGTTGGCAGGATCAACAGGAGCAATGAAGATTATCTGCCCCGCCAGATCGCAATAGAGGGAGCCTTTTAGGGACCGGCCTCTTGTAGGAGTGATCAATGCAATAATCGGAGGACCCCCGAAAGGATGGAAGTGACCGAACCATCTAAGAGGCTGAAGACTGAAGAGTCCTTTGCCTTTACTGAGGAGGATGCCTAAGAGATTCAATTTCCTCATAATGACGCGATGGTTGTAACTCTTAATATTACAAATTATGATGTACGTCGCGTCTTAATTGATAATGGAAGCTCGGTTGATTTTTATTTTACGATGCTTTCTCTCAAATAGGCATACCATCAGAATGAATAAGACGGATGGATAGCCTTCTTGTAGGGTTTACTGAGGATGCTGTACCAGTCGAGGGGATAATAACTCTTCCTATAATAGTTGGGCATTCCCTTGACGATCTAAAATCTCGATGGATTTCCTGGTAGTTTGAGCGCCTTCAGCCTACAATGCAATCTTCGGACATCCGGAACTCAATGCACTCCAAGCCGTTTGTCTACCCACCATCTGAAAATGAAGTTTCAATGGAGTCTGGAGTTGGCAAAGTGCGTGGGGATCCGGCTTTGGCGTGATAGTGTTACAACATTACACTTCACGGATGGGCCATCTGAAGCCTACTCAGTTGATGGGATGGACACAGGATGAACTGTCCGAAGAAAGGAAAATCGATGGAGGATTTGGAGACGATCCCGCTTGGAGATGGCAACAGGGAGCATACGTCCTGATTGGGTTGAATCTCGATCAGGTAACTAGAAAAAAACTCATTTCCTTTTTGCAGGCCCACGCTGATGATGCATCGACTAGGGGTCAACCCGAATTACAAGCCTATTAAGCAGAAGAAAAAAAGCTTGTGTCAGAGTGACAGAAGATGATAGCTGAAGAAGTGGACAAGCTGCTGGATGCGGACTTCATTCGGAAGCTAACTACCCCAGCTGGATCGTGAATTTGGTCCTCGTGAAAAAAGCGAATGGCAAGTGGAGAGTCTGCATCGACTTCACAAATCTTAAGAAAGCATGCCCAAAAGATAGCTACTCCTTATCCTCAATTGACCAGTCGGTGGATGCAACTTTAGATCTTGAGCTGCTCACTTTCATGGACGTCTTTTTTGGATATAATCAGATCCAAATGGCTCCTGAAGATGAAGAAAAAATGACTTTTATTACTAAGCAAGATCTCTTTTGTTATAGGGTGATGCCATTTGGTTTGAAAATATAGGTGTGACTCACCGGCGCCTGGTCAATAAGATTTTCAAAGATCAAATTGGCCAAAATATGGAGTTTATGTGGACGACATACTTATCAAAAGTAAGACCTCTCAGACCCACATTGAAGACCTTGAAAGACCTTTGCAACATTAAAAAAGTACAGAATGAAGCTAAATCTACAAAGTGCGCCTTTGGAGTGACATCGGGCAAATTCTTGGGCTTTATGGTGTCCGGACGGGGGATAGAAGCAAATCTAGAGAAGATTCGGGCTATATTGGAAATAAGCCCACCAAAAATATAAAGGAAATTCAGCGCCTCATCGGTTGAGTGGCGGTCCTGAATAGATTTGTCTCGAGATCGGCTGAACGCTGCCTTTCATTCTTTCAAACTTTAAAACAGCTGAAGAATTTTCAATGGATCGGTGAGTGCCAGCAAGCCTTTGAAGAGTTAAAGTAGTATTTGAGCTCGGTGCCACTCCTTAGCAAGCCAAATATCGGCAAGGAGCTTTATTTGTACTTGGCATATCTTTAGCGGCAATAAGCGCTGTGCTGGTCCATGAGCAGGATAATATTCACTTATTCAGAGGCCGATATACTACATCAGCCGAGTCCTGCATGATGTGGAGACCAGATACGCGAAGTTAGAGAAGCTGATCTTTCGCTTATTGTCACAGTCAGAAGACTTTGGCCATATTTTCATGCACATCCAATTGCAGTATCGACATATCAACCACTCAAAGCTGTTCTGCATCATCCGACACTTACGGACGGTTGGCGAAATGGGCCATTGAGGTTGTAGAATTTGAAATTCAATTCTGACCTCGATCTTTTGTCAAAGCTCATATCCTGACGGACTTCATTGTAGAATGCACTGTTCCAGATGACCCGGAGATGCCAGAACCCATTCAGGAAGATATAGTAGAAGAATTGGAGTCATCAGAATTGGAAAATTTGTGGGTGATATATGTAGATGGTTCATCAAATGTCGTTGGATCAGGAGTTGGGTTACTGCTGCTTGGACTTGAAGGATTCACTGCAGAATATGCCCTGAGGTTTAGCTTGCCAGCTACGAACAATGAAGCGGAGTATGAAGCACTTCTGGCAGGTCTAAGGATCGTCAGGAACTTAGAGTGTCAAAATTGAAGATTTGCATGGATTCTCAATTGGCAGCAGGACAAGTGAAAGGAGACTTCGAAGTCCAGAAAAAAATATGAGAAAGTATTTACAGAAGGTGAAGGATCTGATATTAGAAGTCCCTGACTTTGACATTCAGCAAGTACCTCAGGCCGAAAATTCAAAAACCGATCTGCTTTCAAAGTTGGTGACCCTTCCACCAGATGACCTTCTGCGACAATCATTTTTCAAAGTTCTGGAAAGGTCGAGCATAGAAGATCCGGCCCAAGTTTTACAAGTCGAGGACGAACCTTGCTGGATGGATCCTTTTATTCTCTTCTTAAGGGATGCAGTGCTATCTCAGATTCAAAAGAGGTCAGGAAGATCAGATTTCAAGCCTACGTTATATCTTCTACGACAGTAGGCTCTACAAGCAATCCTTCTCTCTATCGCTCTTAAGATGTCTTTGTCCTTTCGAAGCCGAATATGCTCTAGGGAAGTGTACGAAGGAATGTGCGGCAATCACCTGGCTGGCAAATCTTTAGCATACAAACTACTTCGATAAGGGTATTACTGGCCTAAGATGCAAGTGAAGTACTGATTCGTCAAGCGATGCGACTGGTGCCAATGGAATGCCAATGTTAGCATCTGTCGTCCTGCCGCTCACTTTGATTGCTGCCCCTTGGCATTTGCTCAATGGGGAATGGACATCTTAGGTATTTTTCCACTAGCATCGAGCCAAAAATTTTTATTGGTGGCGATCGACTATTTTACTAAATAGGTGGAAGCTGAGTCTCTTGCCAAGATAACCGAAGCCAAAGTGACAGATTTTGTTTGGAAGTCCATTATTTGCAGGTTCGATCTTCCTCAGATGATTATAACAGACAATGGTCGCCAATTCACAGGTTTAAGGTTTGCTGAGTTCTGTCAAGATTGTGATATCTTCCAGTACTTTACTACGGTGGGTCATCCTCAAGCCAACGAGGGAGCGAAGTCACCAACAGAACCATTCTCAGGGGCTGAAGGCTAGGATCGGTCGAGCAAAGGGAGCTTAGGTTGATGAGCTATATAATATCTTATGGGCTTACCGAGCCATCCACAGAACTCTGACGGGGGAGACTCCTTTCAACCTTTTCTTTGGAACCGAAGCTGTCATTCCTGTAGAGATCTGACTCCCCTCACATCGGGTTGAAAATTACAATGACCAAAGTAACACAATGGCTTGGGCAAATTTGGATTGCTTAAAGAAACTCATGAGAAGGCAGGAGTGCGAATGGCGGCATATCAACAGAAGGTGGCGCGATACTATAATTTTTGTGTCCGAGGTAAAGAATTCAAAGTCGGAGATCTGTTCTACGGCGAGCCGAAGTCTCTCAACCTACAAAATGTGAAAAACTAAGTCTAACTGGGAAGGCCCATCAGGTGGACGAAGTAATTCAGCTAGGAACTTATCGTCTCAAGCAATTGGATGGGATACTTCTACCTCAGCTATGGAATTCAAAAAACTTACGAATGTACTATGGTGATGTTATTATTGCCTATTGAATATTACATTCTTCTTAAAACATTGTTATCTTTTTTCTTTCGATATGATTTTGATGAAATGAATTCCCTCTGGGGACTAATCGAGTAACATGTTACGAAGGCAATTAATAAAAAGAAGAATGCCAGAAAGAAACAAAAAACACAAGGTATGTATAAGAGTCCATTTTTTCATTACTGCAAACGTTTACAAAAAGGAAACAAACAGAGACAAATGCAGAAACACAAAAAAAAGGAAAAAACATGGACTCCTCTAGAACCACAATTCCTTGGTCTCATCAAGACCAAGACCCAAGACAAGGAAGGTTTAATCCTCATCCGAAGAAAACGTCTCAACCTCCTTATCACTATTCTCGGGATGAAGGCGGTGCAGGTCTAGCTACGGCATCAGATGCTTGATGCGGGCTTTGCAGTTCTCAAAGCCCTGCACGAACCCGACCGCGAGGCATCGAGAAGCTCTCCCTTGAAGGCTTTGAGGCCATGAATTTGGCTTGTGGTGAGGCGGGCTTCTGTGAAGGCCTCAGTGGTCCTCGGGTGGAGAATCACATCGGTGAAGGAACCCTCACCAGGAGTTCTCAAAGAAGGCACGTTGGGCGCCGCTTTCGCTCTCTTGGCTGAGCCTTTCCCTCGAAGGAACTCCGTCTTTTTCTTTGCAGCCTCCTTGATTTGACGGGAAGTAGGCTCTATGGTTACAAAAGGATGAGAAGAAGGAACGAGAAGAAAGAAAGAGTTTGTGGGTGCACCAGTGGTAGGAAAGGCCAATTTATAGACAATCCAAGTGGAAGTGTGCCTACTCAAGAATCAATCCAGCTCCCCCACGTGTTACATTTCGAAATTTCAACCATCACTACCATTTATTGCATCTCCCTCTTATCAGAGCGAGGTCAATGGAGCACTTCGAGAGCCATCCTGATTCGCCACGTGGCAATGAAAACTGGCCTAGAGAACATCCATTTTCTTGGAAAATTCCCCAGCCGTTATGGCAGGAATCCCAAGGTATGTTATGAATGGACGCTTTAATTTTCGAAAGAGTTTGATTAGTCGCGGCAATTCTTCTCCTAATGAATAGCAGAAACCTTCGTTACTAAGAAGCAGGGCTAACCCTTGAGGATCTTTGAAGGCCGAACTCACTCTTCAGCGAGTCAAGCCCGTGAAGATCTTAGTAATAAGGAGAAATTGTGGTTAACCTATAAGAACTGCTAAAGGCCGAACCTGCTTTTTAGCGGGTCAACACTGCAAAAGCCTTGTCGGTTTGGGAAGTAGGGGCTAACCTACAAGGACCTCCAAGGCCAGACTTGCTTTTAGCAAAGCCAACACCCATGAAGACCCCAACTGGTCAAGAAGCGAAGGTCAACTTAAAAAGGCCTTCGGAGGGCTAATCTAAGAGGACCCTTAAGTCATCAACTTTGGCAAGACACAAGCCGAATCTTAAGACATGATCGTTCTGCAGATATCATGGTGAGCCGCCCCAATGTGGAAGCCATTCTTCCAACCTTAAGTCCCATTCACGAGACTACAAATTATGCAACGTCGAAGTTTCGAATTTGATTCCTGATCAGTAAACTTCTTACAACAATTACAAGATAGATGACTACAAACAGGAAAGGGAAAACACAAGGATTGAAAAGTCAATCCTTGGCTAGTGGAGCTTCAGCGCCCGATGTTCCCCTAGGTCTGAAGTTGGAAGATGGGAATCAACTTCCGAAAAAAGCCTCCTAACTAAGCTTCATATTCTTCAAAGCGAGATCCATCGCTTGAGCTGATACATCACCAATTGTGATGGTCGTATTGCGCAATGTCGAAGCAAGCGATCCTCCAATAACTTGACGGTTGCTTTAGCGTGTTCGGCCGCAGTTATCTTCTCCGCAATCTGAATTCGAAGTTCGGTTAATGCGGATCTGTCTTTATGAAGGGCTCCAGAGAGGTCAAAATTGTTCTCTTGGTTGTGACAAGTTCACTCTGAATATCATCAACCGCTAACCTCTTTGCATCCAATGAGCGATAAAGATTCTTATCTCGTCCTTAGCCAAATAAAGTTCTTTCTTGAGCTTATCAACTTTTTGCTTGGCTTTATTGCTGATCTTACATGAGGCAAGGTCATATTTCAATCTTGCAATCTCATTTTGAGCTTTCTTCCAACTATTATTTCCGATGGATTTTGCAATCTCATCAAGCTCGACGGTCAATCTATATTTTTCGGTGAAGTATTTTCTGTTGTCTCCAGATGCTTTTGCAAACTCTTTTTCTCCATCGCCGCCTCTTCGTTATTCATCTCTAGCTTCCGAAGTTTCGTCTTAGCTTCGGCAGCATCCTGTTGAGCCTGACATAAGTCTCTTTGAGAGTTTCAAGTCGAATTCTCAGAGGCAAGGCCATCGAAGATGCTTAATCCGATATTGGATGATCATACGGTCACATCGAATCAACTGAGAAGAGCGTCACGCACAAATAAGTCCAAGAGTAAGGGTAAAACTCTACTTTTCATTAATTCCAAAAGTCAATTTTTATATGACTAACAGAAAGAAAAAGAAAAAGGGATATAAGTTTAGGTATGCCCGACCTCAACATGAGGATCGACCGATGGTGGATTAGGTGTAACCACGGCCGGTTGTTCCAATGCTTGTGGAGGTGGCACAACATCGACAGAGACGGGTGCAGGGACAATCTTTAGAGGTGCAGTAGCTTCGGATGGTCCTCCGCTCGCCTCGACGATCAAAGTTTCTCCAGCGATCTTCCTTTCCTCCTCTCCTAGGTGTTGCAGGAAACTCCAATCCATATTTGGAAGCGCTCCACTTTCTTGCGGCAAATATCTAGGCAGTGTTGAAGGCATCTTTATTGAAGGCGAGCTTCTCATTCGAATATTCATCAGATGCACGGAAGGCTTCTATGGCTGCGCATCCTGCTTCAGCAACTTGTTCCTGGGCCTTCCTCTCAACATCGATGGCCCTGGCTTGTATTTTCAATCTCTCCTTTTTCTCCGAAGCCAATGCGGCTTCGATTTCTTTTAACTTATTCATCAATTGGGCAACCTCAGCTTCTGCTGCTTTCGCTGCTTCCGTCCTCGATTTGGCTTTGGCCTCTGCAGCTCCAACTGACTTGCATTTCTTGTCTGCTTCGGTCAGTTCTTTTCAGCATCATTCATTTTGGTAATGATGGTCGCCGCATAATGCTCCGCCTACATTCACAAGATAGGGAGTGAGTAAAAAAAATAGAGAGAAAAAGAAGAAATATAAACGAATTCATCTTCACCAAGCGGAGATCATTTGCCTTTGCTGCTTTGCACTATTTTCTTTTTCGGCCCTCCAGACCAGCATCAAAGAGCATATTCTTAAAAGCTCGATTGGAAGTCTTCCAACTATCGAAAGCCCCTTTAGCGGTTGATGAACCCGAATCTTGTTCCTGATCCATCGGCCCTTCAGCAAAATCTAACTCCGTCAATACAGAGCCAACTTGGGGGGCGAAGAGCATGGCAGATTTCAGAAGCTGGCCTCAAGGGGGAAGAATTGAGATAACTCCCTCTTGAGTGGATAGTGGAGCTGCTTCCTTATCACCTTTGTCCGAAGCTCTGGGTTTCTTCTAAACACTGGTAGATGAAGAAGGTGCCGTCCTTTTCGACGTTCCCCTCAACTTCTTCACTTCCTCGGGCTTCATCACTGCCATAAGAAGGTTCAACATCAATGAAAGGCAACAAAAAGAGGCGTCGAGAGGAGGAATAGAGATCTCCTCATCTTGGGATCGGTCGGACTGACACCAGCATTAAAGAGAGACTGCTTCGATAGCAACTCTGTAGTGGGGGAATCCTATATCTCCTTAAAGTTGCAAAGCGTTCTAGATTTTTATTTCGAGCTTTGGGATTCGGAAGTCAGAATTCTTTGGCCGACCCCAGTGTGGACACCCCCAATCCTCTACAGAAGGATCGAAAACAAAAAAGAACCGAACCTTCCAATTATGTACCGAAGATGGAGCTCCTTTTATCAACGCGGGGACTCCTCTCGGTGGGGAGACGTACCATCAATCTTTGGTATGTCTTGTCACGGTGTAAAAGGATCAAAAAAGGGATAGAGAGGGCTGGACCTTGGCTTTGGAGCGAGAACTAAAAAATCGATGATAAAATGGAAGGAGTTTGGAATGACAGAACCCAAAGGAAGATCGAAAAAGTGGAAAATCACGACAACAAAAAGGTGAATAAGAAGCCTAAGTCCGACATTAAAGGTTTTTTCATACAAGCTTATCCTACCAGGAGGAGGATTGCTTACTCTACCACTGAGACCAAGAGATCCTAATTCAAAAATAGTTGGGATTCTATATTGAGCACGAATGCGATTCAAATCCTTTACTCTCAACTTAAACTCAATCTGATCTGGAGCAAAAGATATGGCGCCTTGTTCTCACCTCCACTAACAGGAATACCCCTGAAAGAAGGAAGCGATTCGGAAGAGCGAGTTTCGCTATGGCTCCTAGAATCCGTCATTGGAGATGCAAGAAACAATGAAGTAGAAAGATGAAAAGGAGATAGTAAAAGATGAGAAGGAAAACCAACCTGCTGTGGCACAATATGGGGGAAGAAGATGGTGATTCTTCAAGAGATGAAGACGACTGCCTGGAAGAAAACCATCGACGAATCGGAAAACCCTCAAGACGGAAAAGAAAATTGAAAGAGAAGAAAGAGGTCTGAGAACATTTAGAAAAAGTTAGAGACCGCCTCCTTTTTAAACATGGGAAATCGAAACCGTTCGGATACTGAATCCTGTTCGGCGTTCGATAATTGACACGTAGCGCAACCCATGGATGGCAGAGAGGCGTCAATCGGCCAATTAATGATATGCGCGGGAAACGAGGTGTGCCATTCTCTTGATTCTGTCGATTATCCTTTAGTTATGATTGCAGTTTGAAATGGCTCTTTGGTTCACCCAAGAAACATATGCACCACTCTTGCAGAAAGAACAATGTGTCTTTGGCCAATTGGAATTCTAGTGCTCCTTTCGCTCAAATTGAACTCGGGAGTAGGGGGCATGTATTGGGGGGACATTTTCTCCTTGGACCGAAGACATGAGCCAGTGGCTAGATATAGGTTGTTAGGCGTGGTGATGTAATCTAATCTTAGCTTTGGCCTATGATGATCCTGGTGTCTGGACCACCATCCTGAGTGGAATTCTTAAGATCGGCCATTTATGACTTCGGTATCAAATTTAATCCTGTCCCTACAGCCTTTAATACAGACGGCAGATGGTGGAATATTTGAGCATGCTGAGTTTTGACTTCGGCCGTAAGCATACATTAGCCGCCATCAGATTTTACCTTGTCGGGTAAGATTTAACTTAGCTGTTTCTTTTCCTCAGCACCCTCTTCCATCGAATTAAGCCAAACCCCCAACTAAAGGGGCAGGGCCAATTCCACCTGCACTTTATTTGAAAATTCAAAAGCACCCACGACTTTCGGTTGATTCTGGAATGGAAAAGATAGGTGCAATAACCACCCCATCAATCTTGGCTGAAAGCCTCGACATGTTGCGTCTGAATCGGCCCCATGATTTCTCCGAATGGTTACACTGCTTCAACCTATAAAAGGATCTACAGGGGACCTCCCAAGGTACGCAACCATAATCTTCTACACTCTTCTGTTTTTCTGTGATCTGACTTGAGCATCGGAGGGTTTCCGCCGGAGCCAACTTCGGTCAGGATTCGCTTGCAGGTTTTCTTTTCGGGAGGACGCGCCACTGCTCCAGCAGTTTTCGACCGTGGTCCAGATTTCAGCGGGAACACAACTTTATCTCCAACTCGTGTGGGAATGTGAAGTTCTCGACTGCGCGGTGATTGAAAGAATTCCACTATTGCCTACCTTTATTTGTTGACCTCGCTCATTGGCCTAGGCCTTTGACAGTCACCCGTATGTCACATGAGCCGGTTGTGGTTCTTTTTTTTTTTTGTTCACCCGCAATATGACAAGCCAGAGGGTCAACATATTTTTTTCGGCATGCCTGGTGGGACCCCAGATAATTGAGATTATACATCAAAAAGAGAAAAAGGGGCTAAAGGCTGCCCCCTAAAAGGGAGAATCTCCATTGGATCCAAAGCCCCTGCAAGACTGGGTGACGTCCCCTTAGGGCCTTAGCTTGGAAGTTCTTTGAGAGAATCACATAGCAAGGCAACACTATGACTAGCGTAGAACAGGTACAGCAGGTTAGGGGACACTTTGACTATGTCCGGGACTTCCTCATGTCGTTTGCTCAGAACTTGAAGGGGGAACCATACCACAGCAAGGGCACATATGCGTGAACCACCAAGTTCTCTCTGAAGATGAGTATGACAAATTTCACCAATAAGTGAGCTACTTCCCTTATCGACATGATTCCTCCAGCATTGCTACCAAATAGGAAACTGGTAGACAAATGGAAATCAGGCAGGAAGACTTGTGCCTAGTGTAGCACCATAATGTTTTTCAGGGATAATGCTTGGCCAACGTGAGACCCAAAGGGGTGATCTGACTGCAGAAGCTGGGTAGGTGGGCTAGGATCATCAAGGAGCAACCTTAACATGGTCTAGCACCACCTCCTTTATAGGGGGTTGCTGAGGTGTATGAAATACTCCAGGAGTATTATAGGCTAAGGCTTAGACAAATTAGACAACCAATGTACAGAAGGCCATATGCTAATTGGATCAATTGGGCTCATCCATTCTTGCCTGGGTTTAGAGTCCCTAACTTTACCTTATTCACTGGCAAGGACATCCCATCCTCTATACACACATTAGCTGATTCATGGTTAAATGTGATGAGATGCCCTACAACGAACTCTTTAAAATTTTTCTGAGTTCATTGATAAAACCACCTTTTGGTGGTGCACTAACATGGTGGCTAACTCTATTACTTGCTGGCAGGATATGGAGGATCAGTTCCTTGCCCAATTCTTTTGGATGGAACTTCAATTGTTGGTCATTGACTTGTCCAAGTTGTATCAACAACTTGAAGAATCAAATACTAGTTCATCATTCACTTCAAGTGAGTGTGCATTAAATGCCATATCCCTCTTCGAACTATCAAATTAGTTCAACTTGCTATGTTCGCGCTTGACATCGAGCTTTGGAAGAGGTTCGAAGGTATTGAGTTTGTTGGACTTGAACTAGCTGCTCAAGTGACCAAATATGAGGCCCTCTTGAGGGAAGAGGCCCAGATGAAGAATGCCTCATTTGGGACCTATTATCGGGATCCCAACTTAGAAATTGATGTGGCCGACATAATCAACTAGAAGCCTTACACAATTATACTATCGAGGCTAAGGCTTTGGTGGAGTTGGAGGACATTGCCCAATAGTAAGTGCAGATGAATGCTCGTGGCATTCTCCACACCTATCTATTTGACCAAATGAAAGTTGATCAAACATTTGATCACCTATTGCATGGACATTTTATTAAAATACGAGCATGGCATAAAATTCCATCGGCCAACAAAATTAGGGGAGGGAATTTTTCAAATGGTATAATTTTTGGAGTTACGCGACTAACCATGTTGTTTCAGGATGTCATCCAAAATAATAGTGACAAAGGGCTACTCAAGTTCCTTGATAAAAGGGAAGTGATGGACATCACCAGCAATCTAGTTTTGAAAGTGGCTGATAACATTATGGTGGTTGCGGCCCAACATGCAAGGAAGGCCATAAGCAAACCAAGTACCGAACTAAGAGGGTTGGTCACTTGCCAAGCCATGGTAAGCACTATTTGACTGCTAAGTTAGGAAACAACAGGTAACACACCTAGTCAAATTCACTCTGGATGACCTCTACGAAGCTTGCAAGGCTCCAGAGTGAGGGGCAAGAAAAATTGGCTCTCCACACTCCTGTAGCACGAGAAGTCATCAAGGTTGTCAGTAGGAGTGGTAGCCTAGGAATAGGGATCTAGGTTCAGCAAATATCTTGAAGCTATCAAACTTATACGTTCAACTACGGATGCTCTACTTGTTAATCTTTGCCAATAGTTGGGGGACTTCAGTCCATCGAGGATATCACCCACTTCCCATGCTATGCACAATAGCATGAAGCACACCCAAAGGTGTAGATGGCTACACAAGTAGGTGGCTGTTGGGTTTCGATGGCGCAGCGGAACGGTTGGGTGTTTAAAATTTTTATTCAAAACATCCTAACGCACCGGAACCCTAGAACCCAGAATCCTTTGACTATAACAATCAAAGCATATATGAAATAAGTATGGACAAGAGGAATACCTATAGCCTAATCTCAATTTTCATGAGGCGTCCAAGTGTCTGCCCTCCAACGGTGATCCACATGAAAATCGGACTAAGGACAGTGCTCCTTCTTCATCTTGCTTCAAGAGTTCTAGTTCCTAAAACTCGACTAGCCATCAGTCGATCAGACCTTCCTCCAAACCTAAATTTGGACCTCTCAGAACCTTCCACTGGATCTGACCACCTTCTTCTGAACCTCTTAAATCCTTTGTCTTAAGAGGATTAGGCTTGTCTTAAAAGAATAAGCCTTGTCCTAAAAGAACTAAGGCTGTAAGAGAGGGAGGAGTGGATAAGACCCTTGCAGGAATTGAATGATCAATCCATCTGCCGCCTCCTATTTATAGCAATAGGAGGGGTGCCAGAGGGTCTAGATACGCCCATTCACGCATCTATAAAATCAACGTATCAGAAATTAAGAGACTTATCTGTGAAGGACTCTAAATTATCAGATACGTTGTTTCAGCCTTCTCTCGTGTCCGCCCAGAAAGTTGTTTTCAGCGTCCTTCCACAAATCAAAAAAATTCTAATTTTGCCATGTGGATAGCCCTTTGAACGAGGCTTCTTATGGCACAAAGATTAAAGCATGAATATATCCCAACGGAGAGAGATGTTGGCGTGAAGTCACGACTCGTGCTTCTTCCTTCCGCACGCGCGCACGCTGATGGGTGTATTAGGCATCCTTCCCACCTCCAGATAAATCTAGAAAAATTTCAGATAATGTTCCATTTAATGATGTAACAAATAAGAAATATTATCTGATAAAAACATTTCATTTAAAAAATATTTTAACGGCAGAAGGACTTTGCAACGCGAAGAGATGCATCCATGCTTTCTCGCATGCGCGCCTCACATCTAGAAGAGTTCCATGCCAATTTAAAAGGCTATTTCATACTTTAAAATAAGTGCCAAGGAGGTTAAGGGGCTGACTTCCATGTTCTATAGGTGAGAGACCCAAAGCAGAAGGACTTTGGTCCTTCTGCATGCCAAAAAAAGAAATGCGGGTGCGCACCTTCTCATTTAGTGCCAAAAGTCTCTAACCACTTGGACTCGTGGTTCCAAAACGTGGATAAGGCTTTAGATGCCCCACTTTGGGCTGCATCTAGGTGGCTTGACCTAACTTAAATGCTCATCAAATTGGGTTAACCAAATAGCAAGGATTGAGATCAAATTTGATCTCCTAAGGAGTTAGGATTTTCACACGTGCTAGCATGCTTATCGGGAACCCTGATTGGATCCAAAATTTCAATCAACCTTATCAAAAGGGTCCTTGGTCAATTTTCTTATGTGTGTGACCTATTGGGTTTCATATCTAGCTAGCAGTAGGTTCGGATGCAAATTGACCTAATTTTATTAGATTCTTTTTAATCGATTAAGGTTCAAAACGAGCTAACCCAAGTTCAGCAATTAGAATCCTTTCTAATTGGTAATCGAATTAAATCCTTTAATTCAATCAAATCCATAAGTCAAGATTGACGTCTAACAATGCATCATGACTATCTAAAAGATGTGAAATTTGATAGAAATATCAAATATATCCTTCAGTGGCAAGTTACCGTACAATTCAATCCTTCGATCATCCTTGCATCCCGAATATGTTCATGAGTATAAAATTACGTCAAACTCAAACACATATTCATATTGATTCTCTATCAACCATTGATGACTCCAATGATGAAATCTTCATCCTACTTTTGGTTAAAAGATTTTTTCTGAGTTATCTAGAGATGAGAATTCACAGGATGCGATCTCCTCTTATTAAGAGTGATCGATTTCTTGTTGATCGACTCACAACCTTCATACATACTCCATCATATCCAAAACATCCCCTACATGTCTTAATGATATGCTTGGGTATGAATCAAAATATGGATTCATGTGCACAATTCATGGTGATCTCAGGTCTAAAGATCACTTGCACAACTCCCACTTAGAGAATCATCTTTTGACATGCAAGTAAGGCTTCCATAAGATATTCTTTGTTGGCGAGTCAATTTAGTGAATTCATTTTCTAATAAGCACCCACATCCTTGTATTAGTGTCTCCATACAAGTAGCTAGTGAGATCAGCCACCTCTGTTGAGCATACATAGGATGTGCCAGTCTTTACGCAACATTGATCTCCAACTCAATGCTCCCACGATCAGAAATGTTTAAGATTAGAGTTTTAAGATTTTAGGTCTTACAGACATGACCTATTAATGTCTCCTAAAATCATTGTCTTAATCTTTGAGGTTCATCATAATCTTAAACATAGTAAGATGCAGCTAAAATGATGAATCAAATACCTCATTTCATTATCAAATGAAAAATGCCATTACATGAATTGGAAGCTTACAAAGAAAAGTTCCATCGCATCATACATGCGATTGGCTTGTAGGACACTTTCAGTGGCTACGAGGAGGGGTGGTCATAAGGTTGGTGAGTTTTAGCATTTTGGTGGCAAAGGGAGGGCCCTTGGACCCCAAAAAAAGGTGGCAAGGCAAAGTGATCATGATTGTTGCTGCTTAGGTTGTGACCTAGAGTGATAAAGTTGCCAAACTAGAGGAACCAATCAACCACTTGGCACCTTAGGTAGTGGCAGTGAAGAAAGCACCACAAACTGATCTCAATTGAATGTTTGAGTAGTATAAGAAGGATTTGAGGGTGGATTCATCAACCTACAGCCTAGAGAAATCACTTCTTGAGTAGAAGGATTCCAATCAGGTTGGCCATCTTGGTATCAGGCCTCGTACTTGTGCCAACTTACAATTGTGTTGGTATAGGGCCAGTTCAACATAAAGTGTCAATATGCTCCCATACCATATTATCAGTATCCAATTGATATGGTATGGTACATCCTGTACCACCCGATTCGATATGGTATGGAAAATCTTGATTCCAATGGTTCATGGCAAGGGGATGCATTAAGTTGAAGGGCTTTCCGAACCAAGTGTTGGTGAATATGGTTTTCACCCATCCTTTGGTACTTGAGGCAAATCTTAGATAACCATCTAGTATGAAGGGTGATGTAGTCTATTCCAAAGATTCATTAACTCAATGACTCATGGAGGACTCAACCACTCTAGGATAGGAGCTGGCTGCGGGTGAGGCTCTCCTTCTACCTTCAAATCTGGAGCTCCTAGTAAACAAGCTCTAAAGAACATTGGATGTCACTTTGGTCGGTGTAGTTGGAGTTGAGGTTAAGCATTGGGCAGATCAAAATCCCTTACATTTAGCCAACTTGTTGTGCCATTTATTGGGCGCATAAACTTCAACCCTGCATTATGATCAGACATGGAGGGGTTTGGCCGGGCATAGAAGTGCAAATCCCTATTGATTAAGAAGTATGCCCATGTTTCTCTCGTGGTTGGTGAGATTGGATGTGCAGTTTAGGAAGGAGAGCTCTCGAAACTACTCTAGCTTGCAGTATCCCTAGGAGAAGGGAATGAACTAGAGGTAGTCACCAAAGGATCATTAGTCCATGGAGAGGTAGACCAGGTAGCGCCCATCGATGTCCAAGCTCTCAAGATGACAATGGAGTCGGTTGAGGTGCCACCTCTAGAAAATACTACTGCAACCATTGTAGCATGAACTAGAAGGGGCTGCCCAACCTGTCAATGATCTTCGCCTTATGTTAGTGATGGCATTCGTAAAAAAGATGGCAAGGACAAAAGAGGCAAGCACTATAGGCTTGCTCAATGTGAAGAGCTTAGTGATGTAGATATATTCTTAGGTGCCGCAGTTCGCATGGCTACATACCAGGAGCTTGCAGATCTAAAGGGGGCAATACTTTTGCTCGGTGGCCTCCTCATTATTCCACCCTCTTTGGCAATGAAGGTCTCATATGCTAAGGCCTCGAGATACGCATAGTTGAAGTCCGGAACCAATGGAGGAGAATTCACTAAAGGGAGGCCGGTGATCATGGCCACGTTGAAGATGGAGAGGCTTATCATTTCATAAGGGAAGTGGAAGGTGTTGGTTAAGGTCGACCATAAGCAAAGGGCTGCAGCTAGGAGGTTGCTATTGGATACAACCTCCTTGGTGTTGTTCTAGTCAACTTTGTAGATGCTTGGCTCCTGCCAATAGGCACCCCTTTGTGGTTTCCATCTACCGTATCACTTGACCTAGTTGTCAGTGATAGTGGGCTATGAGTGAAAGGGGCAACCTATCAGCTTCATAAGCCTCCCCCAACTGAGCTTCTCCTTGAGAAGCTTTTGTTCCTTGGCAAGGGGGAAAAGTAAACTCCCTGGTGATTATTGAGGCAAGATGCCATCTGAGCATGTATCAACACATTGGGAGGACAACCAACCTTCATCTGCTGCTATTGAGATGAACATATCCAAACATATCATATTTTGCTACTCATCAGCAAAGGTTTTCACCCAGCTGATTAGTGACTAGGGTCAAGGGACTTGTGGCATCAGGGAGGAGATGCCGAAGGAGCCCAGTAGGGTCTTGCTCTTGGATGGGTGGAGTATAGGGCCTTGCCTTCAGCCATCATCTATGGACGACAGGAAGAGAGATTGTGGAAGGAGAAGGCTAAAAGTTTCAGGAGCTTGAGAATGGAAGGAAATAGATGAGAGCTAGGAGGTCAATAAAGGGTGGAAGTAGGAGAATGGGTGCTACTCTCTACCCTCAGAGTGGCCTTAAAAAAGAAAAGGTTCTAACTGGAGATTGAGGGGAAAGAGCTGTAATATCCATCACCATTATGCTCCAAAATACGCGCATGTCTATTGGCTGTGCAGGCCAAGGTGCTGGTCGCTGCAGCCAGTAAAGTTTTATCAAACTCAGTGAGTAAGGGGTGCAAATGTTAGTGGGTTAATTTGAGTGTAGCCATATGTTAGAGCAGTGTGTTACCATGTGGTCATCTTGGCCATGATCAGATACAGCTAAAATAATAGATACTTGGGAGCCGAGTGATGGCGGGAGTATACATGACACTCAAAGCACAAGTTAGTGCAATAGAGATGGTGACATGTGACCATGCTTACCTAGTACACAGTCTCAAAGCAACTGAGTAGTGGCAAAAGTACGAGCTTGAAGACAACTGGCAAAACCATCGATCAGCCCATCTTCTTATCTTAATCAACAATCTCAAGATTCTCTCTATAAATAGAGTCCAGATAAAGGGACACATTCTAAATATACAAACAACCCAACAGAACTAATGTATTCTAACAACCCAATAGAACTAAATATACCATCCTGAATTGCCCAATACGGGGTATATTGCAATTATACGAAGTCGAAACTAGTATGAAACTCATGTTCAAATTGGTACAGGCCCTATATTGTCCCATATCAAGAGAAACTGACTATTGAGATGTATTGATGTGCGTATTGAACCATATTGAGGCATGCAGACTAGTACCGAGCTGATCAAGATAAAAGAGTAGGGCTGAGCACGGGTCGGATTCGATCGAGTTGAGGAAAAAATTTCATCTGACCGAACCCAATCGGTTGAAGAAAATTCAACCCACTATCGACTGTTTATCATGTATAAACCGTTTGAAATCGAAGTGAACGGTTTGTAGCGGATTCGAGTGGGTTGTGTCGATTTGGGCTTCAATATTGACACTATTGATTTTAAGTCCAATATTGGCCTACCTAAGTTATTTATTATTATTATTTTTTTATCAATTTAATGTAAAAAAGGCCTAAACTTATAAGTTACAAATTTTGGGCTTATTTTTGAACATGTACAAAATAAAACAGAAAAAGGAAAGATTTACTCATCTGAAAGTAATTACATCTGAATGCTTTCATTTTAGAATTGTTTCAAATTGATGTACTTTCATTAACAATTCAACATTAATATTCTCATGAATCCAAATGGGTGATGGGGTATTTTTTAAAATGAAGTATTGAAGTCTAAACAATGCCGTCCCAAAATGAAAGTAAGTTTGTGAAATATACATCGGTTGGGTTCGGTTTCTTACGGATTAAAAGTGTAGGAACCAAACCATCCGTAAATAATCGATTTTTTACAAACCTCAACTCGATTCCATCCGATTTATGTCTTTCAACCGACCGAAACCAATGTTTATTGGGTCGGATTAGGTGGATTTCTTCGGATCTCGGTGATTTGCTCAGCCCTATAAAAGAGAGAAAAATGGTTTGATGACTTTTTTAGTATAGGGTGCATATCATACCATATCGAATTGATAAGGTACCGGTATGGTACCTGATATCGTTATTGCAAATCTTGCTTCATTTTTTTTTTAATCTTAGTTTAATATTCACAACCTCAAACTATACACCAGTGATCAGATAGATCTATGGTAGGCCAAGCAAACAATTGTTGTACCACCTTAATAGTATAGAGTAATGAAGGTACCTTTCTTTATCTCTTTCTTGTTATCTTAGTTACAACTTTATCCCCAACTTATGGAGATATGAAATTGCAATTGTGAGACAATTTAAAGAATTCCATAGTTGCCTTTTCTTATCTACTGACCTAGGCCTTAGAAGGCCTCCTGCCCATCATGTGAGCAGGTCATGACCCTTTCATCATTCACCTACCTTGTGACAGCCCAAAGGGTTAACAATAATGGATACACGATAGAATTCTCTTATGCTTTGAAATATTGGCAGGTTATAAACAACACCTCGGCACCACCAATTCAATTTGGCTAGGAAATTGCATTAATAACAAATAAAACTTATAATTGAGATTATGCCTTGAAATATTGGCAATTTATGAAGAAGACTTGAGCACCACCAATTTGATTTGGCTAGGAAATCCACAATATCAGTTCAATATATGTGGGCATATGACAAGTGAAATTGATGGAACTCCAATCTTATGCCCTTATACCATCTTTGATTTCAAAAGGTGGCACTTATTTTTGATGCAAGTATGAGCTTTCATGGAGGTTTTCTTCTATTGTTTTGTGTTGTTCTAATAGCCCAACATTATTTCAACTCCACCACAAATGACTGTCTTCAGCTTCATTGCCCCTGCCACTGAAACTTTTGTTAGCTTGATTGTCATCTTCTATACGTTGATTAGGAAAGACAAGGATAGACCAAAGTGATCTCCCAAGACTGTTTCAGTTATTGGAGCTCTGAAATAACAATAAATGCCCATCATATTTCAATCTCGACACAAGCAATTGATATAGGAGGCTTGTCTCTACTGACCATGAAGCTCATGCAATGCCATATAATTCTGCTTAAGTTTATTAAAATTGCGATATATATGAGAGATGATGGAACATCATCAAAAATGGGGTCACAAGCAATATGGATATTATCTGGTTATTGAAACTATGAAATAACCATAAATGCTTGTCATATTTTGATCTTAAGACAAAAGCAATTGATACAGAAGGAAGCTTGACTGTACTGACCATGAAGCTCATGCAATGCCTCATAGTTCTGTTTTTTTTCTCTTTTTGGGTAACAATGCTTAAATTTATTGAAGTGCCATGTATATGAGATTGTAGGACAATGAACATCATCAAAATACGGTTACAAGCATATAGATATCATTTGGTTATTGGAACTATGCAAAACCATAAATGCCTCTCATACTTCTATCTTAACACAAAAGCAATTTGTATAGAATGAAGCTTGCCCCTACCAACCATGAGGCTCGAACAATGACTTATAGTTCTGTTTAAATCTATTAACAGTGCCATATATATAAGATACTAGAACACCATAAAAGGTTCCAAGCAAATAGATATTGTTTGGTTATTAGTATGGATTAGAAGCCTGGCAGGTGGGTATGGTACCATCAATATCATGCCATTCCAGTGCAAAATCAGCACCAATACAAGTGTCAGATGCCAAAACTATTTGTATGGATATGTAAAAGCCATACTAGTCCTAACCAGTGCATACCATTGGTCCAAGGGTACCATACCAACTATATCAGCTGGCACCTATATTTTTCTTTTTCTTTTTTTTTTTTTTGATGATATTAGAATTTTATATGTACCTGTTGGTACTAGTACCATACCAATTCCATACCATTCGATGGAAAGATTGTATGATATTCAGCATTATATCGGTTGGTACCTATGTCTTCCTCCCTCTTTTTTTCCCTGATATTAGATTTTGTACATACCCATTGGTACTTGTACCATACCAATTCCATACCGTTCCAAAGGAAAGAGTGCATGAGATTAAACAATGGGAGAGGTTATAGCTCATATCGGAGAGGTTATGGCTCATATTTATTGATATAGCTGTGCTATTTTGGTGTTTCAAACTAAATTACCAAGTTTCTCATTTGCATACGATGCTTCATGCCTTTGTTTCAATATATGTAACAACCATCCAGTTCTATAATCCATTATTCACCTTGAGTTTAATTATATGCCAACTTCATTTGACTGCTCGAAAATGCAGGGGCAGTGCTTTCCCAGCTATTGCTATCGGTGGGGGGAGATGTGTTTGTCGGACAATAACAGAAGGTTGGTCCTTTGTGGAGATTTTTGTGCTGGTTCTAATGTTGAAAGTGCAGTACTTAGTGGCATACGAGCAGCTTCAAAGATTTTAGGAAGTTTGAGCAACTTGTGATGCAGCTGCACTTTACTCCATCTCCATGGATATGCTGGGTGACTTATTTTTCTGTGGCATGCATGCAAAATGTGTTAGTTATTATGGTATTGTGTATTTCTCGAAACAAAAAGCGTATGTTAATGTGCACTTTGTTAAGTGAGCTATGGTTTATTATTATGGACGTCATGGTCGTCGTGGAAATTCTTTGCTGCAGGTAATCAAAGGTTGGGACAGTTCTGAGCTACAGGAAGAAGCCTATTCATACGCCAAATCTCCCTGCACAATCTGCATTGACACTGGTGATAGGAGAAACTAAGAAACTTACCTGTTACGGCCTCTTGGAACATTCATATAGTTCTTTATTTATACACCAGATCCAGTTCTTCGCTGCCACTCAAACCCTCAGTCGTGGGAGATACCCTGCAATTATTTTGCAGGCCATAATCAAAACTTGCACATTTGTTGCGTCAAACTCTCTTATGCAGCTTTCTTCTTTCTGCTTGAGGAAACCATATATAAGATCTTTTCAGATGTTAGTTTTTGATCTTTGACTAGCAATCCACGTTTCATCTACATTACGTTGATTGAACAGCTTTTGTCATCAAAGTTTAAAACTCATAACCTGTTGTCAGCCTTCTGATTTGGTATGGAATCCAAACTAAACATCTTGTAAGTGGGAGAAGATGGGCTTGGCATTAACTGAAGTCAGTTGATCATAAGATGGACTTTTTTTCTAGTTCGAGCTCATGTAGTACAGACCGACCTGCCAAGTTCCAAGTATAAAAATGGTTCTGGGGAGAGGAAAGAATGATATTTTGTTTGGAAAATTGCGTTGACCTCCATGAATGCATGGATGGCCTACAAATTTTTACACATGAAAGGATACAAAACAATTTATCTGGTAGACATTAAGGAGGTATTGTGAAGAATATCTTATAAGTTCTTAATTAGCTTTGTGCAGTTACGTGGATTCAAACATGGTTTTCCAAGTAGACTAACTTCACATTTCAATAAAAGTTTTCTGAAGATTTTCTCACAAATGATGGAACCATTCCTTGGTTCGTGAAAGGTTTTCTTGAAGATTTGTCGGCCTGTGCCTCTTCATTAAGCTACAAGAAAGATTTTCCAATCATGCCTGATGAAAAGAATGTTGGTGTTTTGGGTTGATTTTGGTTTGGTGTTTGAAACAAAAATGCAGTTGTAAGCCTCATTATATTTTAAGTTCGTTGAAATTTGGATTTTCAACCTGATCAATAGCTCAGAGATATGTACGTGTGCAGCTACGTATGTAAGTGCATGCCAACTGAACTATTAAGTTAAACATCTGTATTTATATATGATTACTTCCTGTGGACTTGTTTAAGAGGAGAATTGAGCATGCTCTTCTGGACTCAAAATTGACAAGAGATGCATATGAACTGGGGAGTGCAACGACTGTATTGGATTTTAAAGTAGATTTGTGATAAACCTGGGATGAGAGAGTTTGAAATTATTTATCAAAAGTTAAGACCAATGGAGATTAAGTATATTTGTCACACCTCCAACTCAAGGTCATAGGTTAGGGATCATGGCAACTATCATATATTTTAAGGAAATTCTCTTCACAAATATGCAAGATATTTTTTCACGATATCATAAATCAAACAGTAGAATAAAATCTAATAAATAAATTAAGTCTAGAAGTAATTAATTGAAATCAATTTTAATCTTTTACAGAATCCAATAATATTTAAGGATTTTACATCAAAATTCATTAAAATTTTAAATTAAAATTAAGATATCAAAGTTCTGTTTCTAATCACTGTTTCATGTATATCCTCGTGTCAACTTAGTTTTTAAGATCTGTAAAATAATAAGATATAAATAATAAGTTAGATAGTTCCGTAAGTAATGATCACTTAACTAGATAAATTAAGTAATAAAAATATATTGAAAATAAGCATGCAAAGTATGTCGATTTAAAATTGAATACAAAGCAAAATACACAGTACTTTCCAAACAATAAACATACAGATCAAATTTAATCAAAATTTAAATTTTTATTATAAATTAATTTCTTTTAAAACATCACGTTCATCTTGGCAACCATGAGCTAAACCAAAGTAACACAATATAACCTTAAATGGCTGGGTATCAAAGTACTGCATGCAATTCCATTGGTAGGATATTAGATTATCAATATTTAGCACCATCCTATTGTTGGGGTATCGGATTATTAGTAGACAACCTCCACTGGTAGTATATCAAAATATCAGCGCACAATCCCATTGTTGGGTATCGAAATATTAGCATATAAATTCACTGATAGGATATAGAAATACAACATTTAACCCTTATTGGCAGGATTTGATACATAGTTAGACTGCGAGTCAAAATCCGTCTCAAATCAAAATATTTTTCTCAAATCATATTTCATAATTAAATCGAATAATTCATAAAAATCATACGATACCGAAATCAATTGATATGATTTATATCAAATTCATTAAGTTTGACCATAAATCACTTAATATTTTGGAGAAAAGTATATTCGACAATTCAAAATACATGTATCAGACTCATAAATCATGAGTAGTTCAATACATAAAATATTTTATAATTTATTGATAAATTAAAAAAAAAATATTATTTATTTCATAAGTACTCTAACAAATTTATATAACTTTAATTTTTTTAAAATCTTTAATTAATAGATCATATCGTAATATCTCCATTGTTAGACATCTTTTTATCGAGATGACTACACCTCTATATAGAATTGAGTCCAATAACTAAAGAGATAACTGATAATTAAGAAAGACATGATCCATAGATAGTTGCATCTAACGGTCTGGATCGATCCGATCATCTAATTTTATCCGATCAAAATTAGACTAGAATATGGATGGTTCAAAGTCTCTCTACTAGATCAACTCAGATTTAAAGCAATTGAACTCAAAATCCTTCATTGGATTCATAGATCAAGTAGCAAGAGAATTTCAAAGGAGAAAAAAATTAATAAAATAGAATAAGGCTGATCAAGCAATGCTATCTGGCATCCTGATCAATCTAATCAAAGTAATTTCAGCAAATCATGATTGAACTAGTGTACAGATAATTTAATAAAAATTATGGATGATCAAATCTAGTAATATTTGATCAAGTTAAGATGGATGCTAGTACGCTGTCGGCAATCATGGATCAAAATTCCTTCACTATGATCGATCAAACTCATCAAAAGAAAGTCCTATATTGGATCAATCCTAGAAAGATAAACTTCATAGAGAGAGAAACAATGCTAGAAAAAAAATTTTAAAGAGAGAAATTAGAGAGAGAAAGTAGGAAAGAGAAAGAAGAGAAGGAAGAGAGAGACAATCTGCCCTCTTTTTTCTTTTCTTTCTTTTTCTTTTTTCTTCTTCCCTCTTCTTCTTGATGGAACAAGGGATTCTCATTCTCCTTCTATTCTTGAAATAGGGGAGCATCACTGGGGTGGCTGTGGCCAGTGGCTGCTAGGGCTACGGCGCCACAGTCGATGGATCCTAAACTAGTGGTCAGCGATAACAACCGATGTTGGAAAATTAAAAAAAAAGATTGGGATGGAAATTGAACCAAAGTAGGGTCGAACAGAGATCTTTTCTCTATTATTCTTGGGTACCAGCTTACTCACCCTCAGTTGGGGCTTGACATAAGCTGAGACTAATGTGGGGAAGAGATCGGGGGCTTTGATGATGAGTACTGATGGCGGACATGGCTGAAAAAAGGGAGAGAGATCAGAAAAAATAAGAGACTTTATTTCTTGATTTTACAATGAAACCAGCGGCCTGCAGCATTGCATAAGGCTATGCAGAAAAGGGAAAGGGAGAAAGGAAAGATGATTGGGGCATATCTTGGACTCCGACTAGCTCTCCAACCCCAATTTTTGATGGGCACAGTGAAAGGACATGGCGAACTTAAGAAGAAAAAGAGGACTTCTCTGATGATGGACGATGGCCGGCAGTGGTTCAAGGGACTTGAACCCTTTAAATAAGTAGAAGAGGAGTCCAAGTCCTCTCAGATTCAGGCTCCTCTCTCGATTTTGGGAAGAAGAAGACTTCCATTAGGAGTTTTCTTCATTACTATTTTTTGCCTTAACAATTGTGCCAGGCCTTTTGGGCTACTTGGTGGCTGGATCGGACTAGGTCCAGTTTAGCATTGGTTCGTTTGAGCAAGGGTATTACATTCTTTCCCTCTAAAAAAAATTTCATCTTTAAATTTTTTTAATTAAAATTTTTAAAAATATAGCACTCATCCTCTAATTTCAAGATTAAATCTTTCATCATAATAACTTTCAAATTATATTATTGTTTTGATCATCTTGAAAATAATTCAAATCACTATACTCTATTAGGCACTCTGATCCAAATGCATCTATACACTAATGTCAAATCTAGGTTTCTAAATCATATCACAATCGATATAAATTATAGTCCCAATATCCTTAATATCTACCCACCTATACTTATCTTATGTCTGATTTTATATATCATAATTTATCTACTTATACTTTGACAATATTTTAATTATCACACTTTTGATTCAAAATCATGAGCCAGAGATCATGGCAATTGCTGCGTACTCATAGAAAATTCTCCCAGCAAGCATACAAGGTATCTCTTCATGATATCATAAAACAAACAATGAAATAAAATTAAATAAATAAATTGAGTCTAAAATTAAACTAACTGCAATCAACTTTAATCTCTTATAAAATTCAACAATATTCAAGGATCATATATCATATTTCACTAAAATTTTTAATCTAAATTAAGATATTAAAGTTCTACTTTTAATCACTCTTCCATGTATATCTTCATATCATCTTACTTTTCAAGATCTGTAAAAATAATAAGATATGGAATAATAAGCTAGACAGCCAAGTAAACAATGATTACTTAACTAGATAAATTAAGCAATAATAGTATACTAAAAATAAGCATGCAAAGGACGTCGATTCAAAATTCAATACAAAATATATAGTACTTTCCAAACAATAAACATATAGATCAAATCCAATTAAAATTCAAATCTTCATCATAAATCGATTTCTTTTAAAGCATCACATTCATTTTGACGGTCATACACTAAACCAAAGTACCACAACTTAACCCCTAATGGCAAAGTATCAAAGCACTAGTGTACAACTCTGCTAGCTGGGTATCAAATTATAAATATTTAACCACCCTACTATTGGGGTATCGGATTACGAGCTTACAACCCTTAGTAGCAGTGTATCAAAGTACTAGAGCACAACCTTCATCGTTGGATATTGAAATGCCAGTGCACAACCCCCACTAGCTAGGTATCGAAATGCCAGCATTTAACCCCCACTAATAGGGGTTGATACATAGTTAGACTATGAGTCAAAATCTATCTCAAATCAAAATAATTTTTTCGAAACATATTTCATGTTCCAAATCAAATAATTCATAAAAATTATGTGACACCAAAATCAAACAGTATGATTTATATCAAATTCAATAAGTTTGATAATAAATCATTTAATATTTCAGAGAAAAGGCATATTAGATGATTCAAAGTACATGCACTAGATTCATAAAGCATGACTAGTTCAATATAAAAAAATATTTTATAATTTAATAATAAATATAGAAGATATGAACAATTACTTACCTCACACATTCTCTAATAAATTCACATAATTTTAGAATTTTTTTTCAAAATTTTAAATTAATAAATTATATTACATTATCCCCACTACTGAATATTTTTTTGTCGAGACATAGTTTTATGACTTCAGAATAGCCAGAATTGTCTAAGGAGCTTCTCAATAAGAATTTATGATTTCAAGATAGTTTAGTATGCTTAATTCCAATTACAAGCATCAAAGATATTTGTGATTAAGAACTTTTGTATATATTGAGATTCATTCTCGATTCCTTATCCTATTAAGATTCCTGTTCATTAGTTTTAATTTTAGAATTGAAGTCTATGTTAATTTAGGTTGAGCCTTAGGCTTAATAGAGTGAGATAGTGATATTTTTATCTTTAGTGGGAGAGAAAGTGTAGTTTTATAAATAAAGGGAGAGAATTATGTGGAGAGTGAAGGAGAGAATTCTTTTTGTGTGGAAAAAAAGAGAGAGGGAGAGTGTAAGAGGTGTCCTCCTTGGTGAGGCATGAGAGAGAGATTTCTTATATGGCTTACTTTGTTAATAAAATAGTTTTTCTCTCATCTATTTGTTTCAGCATCTCTTCCTTATTATTTTTCTTTGGTGCTTGTTCTAGATCCTAGGCCGGCATCGTCATTCTATTTCCATAACATGTTTGTATATTATTAGAGCTATAGGTTTTGTGTTTGGTAGTTCATATATTTATGGCTCTACATGGTATTAGAGCTATAGATTTTGAGGTTGGAGAGTAGTTAGTTGGCATGTGTCTTCGATCAGATTTTTTTGGAGCTCAATTTTCACAGCAATAATTTGATTGTTGGTGAATCCTATGATTAGTGTGGTTGTAGAAACTTCAGTGTTTTGTTGTACAGTAGTATAAGCATGTGAACTCTTATTTGATGATTCAAGAGGTAAATTATTATGGTTGTTGCTACTACCATCGCTCTCAATGGAGTCAACATGCTTGATCTCACTAGCATCAATATGGCTACTTTTACTACTATTATTTCTCTCTATAAGTTGAACAACACCTATTATCAGATATAGAAATCTATTGTCGAGCCAATTATTTGAAAGAACAAGACTTATGGGATATATTACTTGAGTCAGAGATGATACTAACAAATAATCTTGACAATGACGTTGCAAGAAAAAAATGAATTTGAAATTTAAGAAGATGATATGGATTATTCAAGTTTCAGTTGATAATAAAACTTATCTCCATATTCAGAATATATCAAGAGTCAAAGAAGATATGGGATATCCTAATAGCCATTCACTTAAGTTCTAGCAAGGTGAAGTGTCACAAACAAAAATTACCTAAAGAGTAAATTTTGGTTCCAATCTTTTCTAAAAATCTAGAACAGAAAAAAAATGATTTAAAGATGAAAATATAAAATAAGAGATCCACTAGTATAGGAAATGGCTATTGCAGCGGTCGACAACTACTATCGTAGCCAAAAAAATCACTGCCATAGCCTACGGCAGCGGTTCCACAACCGCTGCCCCTATCGCCATCACCGTAGGTCTATGGCGACGGTTGTTGCAGTGATTGATATAACCGCTGTCATATATTGGATATACCAGCGGTTATTCAACCGTTGTTATAGCTTACAATATAGTAGTGATTTACCAACCGCTGCTATAGAAGCTATCGTAGCGGTTAGTTAACCGCTGCTGTAGAATCTATAGTAGCGGTTATACAACCGTTGCTATATAATTTTTATAGTACAAAATCTCAATCAGAATCTAAAAGGTGCCACTTTAATTATTAGTTAAAAATTAAATAAATCTTATCCTTCACATATGAGCTCATCTTCTCTTACAACTTTAGTATCCATTCTTCGATCGAAATAAATACGAGCTAGCTCTTCTTCTCTTGTAACTTTAGTATCCATTCTTCGATGGTTTATATACACGTAGTTTAAATTTTATGATCACCATCGTTCAAACGATTAAAGTGATAGCAGAGATCATTTATCTCAAAAATCATCTTAATCGACACAGTTTGGCCTTTTGATCGCTCATTTTTTATTTAATGATCGAATTTATTGCTTACTAAATTGACCATGATAATGATGTTCGATTGAAGTAAAATTTTGATAATCTGCTATAAATATCATCAAGATTATCGTTGTAAGTTTTTGAATCCATCAGTAGTCTCTATCTATCAAATCATTATGCGGTTGTTCGTGATCATCGAAATCGAATTTTATTGATCGACGTAGCTAGGATTATCGAATCGAGATAATTTTTTATCATGACACTCTAACAATAATTATTTAGATAATGAATGGTGAAAATAGACTTTAAATTTCAAATTTATACCATATTTAGAGAAATATATGAAAAAAATTATATTCTGCTGATATAGCAGCGGTTAAACAAAATTGCTGCTATAGGTCTATTGTATCGCAGCAGTTACGTATAACCACTACCGTAGGCTTGGGATATGATAGCAGTTATAAATAACCGCTACTATAGTTTTGACCTATAGCAGCGGTTACGAGTGACCGCTGCAATAGGTTAACCTATGGCAGTGATTGTACGTAACCACTGTCATAGATAAAATCTATGGCAACGGTTATATGTAACCACTGCCATATCTCAAACCTATGGTAGTGGTTATACGTAATTACTGTCATATCTCAAATCTATGATAGTGGTTATACATAATCGCTGTTATAGGTCAAACTTATGGTAGCGGTTGATTAACCGTCGCTATATATCAGACGTATGGCAGTGGTTATATATAACCGCTGCCATAGGTTGGATCTATGACAATGATTATTCAATAACTACTGCTATATGTACTCTGTGATAGCGGTTACAAGTAACCGCTACTATAGGTCAAAACTATGGCAACAGTTATGTATAACCGCTGCCGTAGATTCTATAGCAGTGATTTTTAAACTGCTGCCATAGTAAGTATTATCATAGGCCCTTTCTGTAGTAGTGAGAAACTTGATTAGTTAAAGACTGGATTGAGTGTAGAAGAAATTTCAAAGTATAATGAAATTGATCAGCTAAAAAATCGACTAGGTCTGAAAGAAAATCTGGAGTGGGAGGAGCTTAATCAAGTGGATGTTGTATTAAGTTTAGAAGAGAGCATCTCTAAAAAAAGTCAAAGGATGTTACAGTTAATTCATTGTAAAAATTCATGTTGAAGAGTTAATCCATACAGAAAAGTCTTATGTTGAAGCTATCTAAAATACAAATGTTTCTTATGAAGATTTAGTTAATCATGAAGATGATGAACTGACTCATTTTAAAGTAATTTTAGAGATCAAGCAGCAAGAAAATATGCTTAGTAGAGATGATTCATATTGTGCCTTGTTGTCCGATGAGGTTTTTGGTATATTAGTTAATTTTAAAGCTATTCCAAATTTTGAGCCGTTAGAAGATTTTATGGATGTGCTAATTCCATATTCACAAAAAGGCAATTGTGTGTAGATATTAGAAGCTACTTAAGTGGTCGTATGTGAACATAATCAAAGTTTTATCTTTAATTTTACTTGTGTGCAAATAAAGGCTAATGCTATAGGAAGTAGTGATTATAATCGACAACTTGATGTTTATTGAAATAAGTTAAATGCTCAAAATCTTGACATAGTGACCATATAGTCAATACTGAGGAGAAGTGTTGGAGGACATCATTGATTTCAAAACATGCATCGAAGAGCATAAGTTAAGAAAAGAGTTCAGCTATTTAATTATTGGTTCAACGAATTATTATATATTGTTATTACGATAGTAACAATGTCAATAACTGCTGTAGTATTTTATGACATCAAGAAGTTTAACTTGCTGATATATACTTTGCAATAAGGGAGAGTATTAAGATTTATTACTAAGATTTTTATCCTATTAGGATTCCTATTTAGTTAGTCATTAGTTTTAATTTCAAATCCACATTAAGTTAGGATGAGCCTTAAGCTAAATATACATGAGTTTTTTTTTTAGTTGGAGTGAGATAGTGATGTTTTTGTCTTTTTAGTGGGAGAGAAAGTGTGGTTTTATAAATAGATGGAGTGAGTTATATGAGAAAAAACTATGGAATTCTTTTTGTATGTAAAAAGAGAGAGGGAGTATAAGAGGTATCCTCTTTGGTGAGGCATAAAAGAGAATTTTTTTATATGACTTATTTTTTAATAAAATATCTTTTTATCTCTTCTAATTTTTTTCAAGCTTTTTTTGACATTTGTTCTAAATCCTAGGCCAACACAGCCGGTTTACTTTAGATAATATATCGTTTTACATTATGGCTATCCCTAAGAGTTGAATGCTTTGCTTAAGGGGAGCTCTCTACTTTGATTGTCCCTCTAAGCACACGTATCCACCAAATCTATGGCAGCGAAGAGGTTAGAGTATTTGATTTGCAAGTTAGCGAACCTTGTTGCAAATTGACATTTTATTTTTGACTTTTGATAAACTAAATTGACATATTTTTTATTTGAGTACAATTTTATTGGACTTAGAAGCATTCAGGTTACTATGTAATTAAGGCCAAGTTGGCCCAACTTTTTGACTTGATCCACGCTCGTCGCCTACAAAGAAATGAATTAGGACCCATGTTATTGGCCCTTCTTAGAAAGTTGCCCACTCATGTAATTTAAGTTCTCAGAATACACAACTGAGGCCATCTTCATTCAACTTAAGCTCAACCCCAAAACTGAATTATCATCGGCAATTTCATTTAGTACTAAGTTGTTATCCGTGTAATTTAATTTGGTTTCTCCATATCATCATGAAAGAAATTACACTGCATGCATAATCTCAAGTATCATATGTGCAGTGTGCTAGCTTGATGACCTCAAACATCTGATTGGATTGAGTTTGGTTGGTTAATTGGGTTTTTTTGGGTGTTTATATCTAAGGTTGTCTGATTTGGATCAAGTTGTTCCTTCTAGTACAGAAATGAACTAAAAGCGATGACAAACTTTTCTTTATTCTACTTTCTTTTTATTTAATTGTATTAACTTCTAGGACATGCTTCAATTGTGAGTGAGTGAGTGAGTAGAGAGAGAGAGAGAGAGAGAGAGTAGTGGTCCACCACTTAAGAATTTCCATGGAAGGACCAGCAGACAAACAAAAGCAATTCCCCAACCACCCTAAGGAATGAATCGTGAGCTTTAATTCAAATAATAGAAGAGCATGCAAGAAGATCATTTCCTTGGAAAGAAAGTGGAAAGAGAATAGAAGTTGGGGAACACAATAATGATGCAATTTTCTGATTTGAAAACTTGAACATCAAACCGCCAATGGCATCTGTCCATCATGAAGATTCGGTGTTACCATTGGATGGCCATCATGAACTTGATCCATCATAGTGGAACAAATTATCAGAACAAAGGGTGGAGATTGTTGTTTTACGTAAACCTTTTTCTCATGATGTTCCAGACTCACATTGGTCCCTATACTTGCACAAACAGTAAATGTTCTCAACCACTACTTACGAATTCTTATCAAAAAAATGAGTTGCCAATCATGATCAAGTTATTAAAATCAGTAAAAAGGTATGCAAGCCATGCCCCAATGGAGTGTCAGCTCTGGTTTGTTGTTAGCTTTAACTTGTCCCACTCCCAAAAGCTTAGCTCTATGGGTCCCAAACTGTAACAACCACCAGTTCCATCACCTTTCAGTAAAAGTAGATGAATTAATATATATAAGATCTTGGTCACCTTTTAAAAACTTCAGACTCCCTTCAGGTATATATCATGGCAACTTTAACTTTAATGAAAGTGATATAGATACAACATGAACAAGTTTAAGCGAATTCTTGTCCTGGAGAAAGTTTTCACTTGATTACTTGTGATTCAAATAGCATTTGAGCAACTCGTTGATGGGCTAAAATGTCACGAGTAGATCGAGCCACCTCAAAGCGTATATGGGGGGCTGCCATAAATGTGAACATTGCCCATGGCCCAATTTGAGGGTCCCTAACCTTCAATTCGATTCAAAACTTGTGTCCATAACCTTGCAATCATGAAAACCCTATCGGATCCTCGAAAGAGCTTGTCTAGTTGCTTTAGACCGAAGAAGGAACGTATAATGAACAAATTACTGAGTCACCATCTTGTTATTAGTGTAACTTCTCAACATTGCAATTTAGATTCTTCATTTTTTGTGGGAATTTTGCATGTCAATTTAATTTATCGGTCATAACTTCGATTTTAATTACTTTTCTTTTCTGTTCTTTGAGAAATTACTTCAGTCTTTATTCATTATTCTTTTTAAATCTTTAGTGTTAACGTGCATGTGTTTTTTTCAAGGAAAAAAAGTATCCGAGGCAATATATACTAATGTTTTTTCTTTGGGCCTTTATTACTATTTCTAGACTCTTGCGATTTCTCGTATCTTCTTCTCCAGGTTTTGGAGTACATTACAGTAAATGATAGCTTTTTTTTTTTTTTTTGGGTAAAATCAGTAAATGATAGCTTTAGTGGGTGGGACCGATAACAACCTCTCTCTCTCTCTCTCTCTCTCTCTCTCTCTCTCAATTTATTCGAGCATATAGCGACGAGGATCTTGCCACTTTGATAAAGCCTCCATTCACTATTTCACTGAAGAATGATTTGGTACTATTTAGCCTTGATATTATTTGGATCTATGCGGATGTATGTTTAGTCTCATATTTACTATATATTGGATAGATTATAGATGTTCATATGGGAGTAAAGTTAGAATCCAAATAATATCTTCTAATTAATCTTTTTGGATGAAAATATAGTTTATTATTTGTTACGGTCATAGGTCAAGAAGTCGGATAGCTCGGATGGTTGGCTTATACCTTCACGTTCGCATACGTAAGGTATTATCTATTTTGGCTCTTACTATTTTTGGGCTTCAATGAGTCTATGGCTATTTGGAGCTTCACGGTTTTATTCTTTAAAAGATGTCTCATGAGGGAGAGAATGTTCCAAACCATATAACCCATACTTCTTCTTGATCTACAACCGATAGACTAAAGATGCCCTCTCTATACCACAACATTACCAATGACATCCGAGTAGACCTGACTCATAATCTATATGGACTAAGGAACACTGCAATACGAATCCATTCAGATTGACCACGGGTCAATCCTGATGCTTATAATTAGATTTGAATGGATTTAGATTTTTAAGCTAGTGAGGATGTCGGACTTAAACAGAAAAAAATATGTGAAGATCCATACGGATGTGTGTTTAGTCTTACACCGGCTATGCACTAGATAAATTTTGAGGTATATATGGTCTCATGCTTAGTGTCATATCGGCTATACACTGAATAGATCTTGATATATATATATATAGTTAAGAAATCTAAATAATACTTTATGACTAGTCTTTTTAGATGTGATCCCGAGTTATCATAGAGCATCGCATGAATAAGGAAGAGAAGGCATTCTAGCTGCACCAAAGTTTGTGCACGTGCAAGTCAAATGAAAGTTAGATTCTGTTGGAAGGTGCATCTAGAAATTTGTATTAATTGATTGAATAAAAAGAGGAAGTTCAAGAAGACATATTGGAAAAAGTTGTCTTTCTAAAACACAACATTGCTCCTCCACGCTTGCAGCTATTGTATTCTAGGTTGGGTTGGGTGAGCTAGGTTGGAAGCATCAATTTCACTACCTTCAATTGATATAATACAACACAGGGACGGTCACATAGAACATGTGTTTAATTTTATTCAAGATAAAGACGTATCAGTTAACCGTCAACTTGCATTGGAGAAAATGTCAAAAATTTTCTCTATATATTAAGTGAAAAATGTCATCCTCATTGTCAAGTTTTGCATTTGGACTCATTCCACACCATACCATGTCGCAAATGACATGCAGCAGTATAAAATGAAAGAAACATATGTTGAATTAATTATGAGGCAGATTCATTCTTATGATGCCAAGGGATCTAAGGCTTAAGATATATACCTAATAATACAATTATAATCACATTACATCAAAAATTATTGGTATTGGATGAACAAAAAAGTGAGTTTTGTATTAACGAAACATGTTGCATGAAAGAACTGGTCCTTCAAGAATAGTCCCTTTGACTAACTTTACAGCACTTGTTAATGCTTATAGATTATCCTAGCTAGGCTTGATGGCAGTATATACCTACCCTCGATTGACACTGCGAGACCTACACCGAGCCATGGTACTGAAAGCATTTATTTCTTGGGCATATCCAGTACAAGTAATACGGTCTTCGTTAGGTGGTTCATTTGGACACAATGACACAAACGCACCGGTGTAAAAGGAGAAATAATCCTAGGTTAAATCATCTAGAGATGAAGTAAGATTTCTAACTAATAATAGATTTTCTCTTGAAACGTATAGCTTAAAAAAAAAAAATACAAGTTTGATCAAGTCACATATGATCATAGAATTAAGTCATATGAATATTGATTAATATGCTTATACGTGCTCATATAACCATACTTTTCATGTAGCGGTCAAAATAAAAAATTTATTTCAGTAGTTGGTGGCTTATTTTTAATTAGAAAAACATGATGCTTTTTCTAGCTTAGATGCCAGTGTTTTTTTTAACTCGGGTTTGAGCAACCCTACATCACCACCTTAATAATCAAAAGCTTATTGGGATATTTGTTTCTCGATCTCATCGTAAATAGTTTTTATTCTTACAAAGCTTACCTTTTTTTTTTATTGTGCTTGAATTTCTGTCGGAGTGACTTTTGCACACCAGAGTCCTATACCATTATAAATAGGTATCATATCATTCATCTCAAAGATAAGCAGATACTTTTCAGCATGATATATTGTTGCATCTTGAACCCAACATCTATATAGATCATAACATGGCCACACACTCTCTAGAGCAAGATCCTAAAGAGTATCCAAGGCCTTAAAATTCATTTTAACCTCAAAATACCATGAATACTATTTATCTCAATTTATAACAAATATTTTATATTAACAATTATCAAATCTTGTACAATTATGGATCTTCATTATTTGACTGATATTGATGATGCTCTATCTAATCAATCCCTTTCAATCATGATCCCAACCATAGCCAAATATATGTATCCTGTGACTCTAAAACAGAAAAAAAAAGAAGAGGGTGTGAGCTTTAAAGTTCAGTAAGAATTTTCACATACCAACACCACTATAATAATATAAATAAAAAAATATCCATGGTTGTTACTTATATAAACCTCATACTATAAAATATCATGATCACGAAATGTACATAGCAAGCACATATATATCATTTAATGCAATGTATCATATTATATAATTATTTTAATATAATATATATCGGATCTAATCATGTTAAGATACTCAACTTTGGACTACTACAACTACGTTTTTAGCCTGTATAGGACATCAATAAAGCGGCTAGTCTTATGGACTACCACGACCACGTTTCAAGCCTATGGTAGGACACCAAAAAAAGGGCTAGTCCTATGGACTATTGCAAACATGTTTTAAGTTATGGTAGGATACCAAAGAAGTAGTCAGTTCAAAAGACTACAGATGCTCAACTTTGAATTACCATAACTATATTTCAAGCCCATGGTAGGGAACTAATAAAGTGATCAGTCCAAAAGACTACAAGTACTCGATCCTGAACCACTATAGCCATGTTTCAAATCCATAGTAGGACATTAATAAAGTGATTAGTGTAGAGCACTACGACCTTGCGTTCGATCGTATAATTTAATTATATGCTTGTTAAGTATTATAATTTAAAATATACTCTTTTGTAAAATTCGACACACATGATTATCAAAATCAATCCAAGTTAAAATTAGTGATATATAATACATAATTTCATACAAAGCCATATATATATTTAACAAATAAATATATAGCATACAACTATCAAAATCACATAGAGCAAAATCACCAATGCACAAAAAAGATAATTTTGTGTATAAATAAGTGATCAATATCTATGATTTTTTATCTCTAATGATGATAAATTTTGGATCAGACTTTATCAGTTCATGACTAGTATGTCTAATCAATGACAAAGTTCTAACATATCTTCAATCAACCATTAGCACAAGAAATGATAAATATTTATTAAAATTTTTATTTTCAAGACTCGGGCATCTGAACATCTCAATCCCAAATTCCTTGACCCTATCTAAAACATGAGTAATTAAGAAATAAAAATATAGAGATGTATATTGATTTAGGATGAGAGCGCCGATCCCCTTAACATCTTCTCGTCAGTTGATTGCTCCTCCACACAAAATAATTGTTGATCATGAAAGGAGATTGACATGAAAAGAAAGATAAGGCCGGCAGGTTGGTGGCATCTAGTGGCTCTAACCGATCGGAATAATGTCACAAAATTTTTTAGTTCAATAAAATGGATGTCCAATCAAGTTTCAGGTAACAGGATAGAGATTGCCAATAATGGGACCATAATAACTCGCAAAAGCTAGGGTGAAGGCCAACGAGAAGGATAGTCGCCTGTAGTACCGATCTAGGATCCCTTGATAGGGTCAATCTGGAATTTACAAAGTAAGAGTCCTAGACCCTCAATTGGATTTAGGAAATCATCTGAAGAGAGTAGAGAGAAAAAATAAAAGAGAGAGCCAGAAAGAGAGAAGGAAGAGGGAAATATGAGAGAGACATGGTTCTCCCTCTTCCTCACATATAAGAAGAGGGAAACATGAGAGAGACATGGTTCTCCCTCTTCCTCACATATAAGAAGGAAAGGACTTGCCCAAGAAATTCCCATGGTTGGAGAGTCGTGCTCCATGGCGGTGTTCGATGGTAACAATGGCAGTTATTGTAGAAACCTAGTACTGCTCTGGTACCAACCGTGGATCGATCTCTTATGTGTTAATCCAGCAAACCAAAGAAGAGACAAAGTGCTGAAAATCTGCAGGCATACAGATTTCTATGCGACAGCCTCATGTTAACGCCTTCTTCTCCTAATCCTCCTAGGATTAGATCGGGCCATAATTAAAATAGTAGAGATGTGAATGATCCATGAACCTACTGTTTTAATGCCTAAAATTTTTGGAGCTTAGGCGCTAGGAAACAGTTTCACGAAGATGAGGCATTCAAAATCCTCTGCAGCAGATTTTTGAGGCAGCACCTTCTTGATAGGATTTCTTCTCTCTTATAAATCTTTTCCTTTCTAGATTTGAATCGCTCTTCACTACAAGAATTCAGACTATTAGCGATGGCTAGTTACCATCGCTAATAGTCCACTTGCCATCATTAATAACCTCGCCGTCGCTAATTCCATTGTAACAGCCAATCTAAAAAAATCTGATCGTTAAATATCTTTATTAGCAATAGAAATCCTAACTGTTACTAATAAGGCTATTAGCGATGAAAAAATTCTATCGCTAATTATTTTTTAATTTTTAAATTAAATTTTTAAAAATTTTAAAAAAATATTAGTGATGATATTTTGCATAGCTAATGCTATCGCTAATAATTATTAGCAATCAAATCACCATCGCTAATGCTGTCTCTAATTTTTTTTAAAATTTTTAAATTAAATAATTTTTTAAAAAAAATATTAACGATGGCATTATCATTGCTAATACCATCGTTAATAAGTATTAGAGATGATATTTTTCATTGCTAGTACCATCACTAATAATTAATTTTATTTTTTAAAAAAATTAATAATAATATTTTTTAAAATTTAATTTAATTAATCACAATGAATTATGATTCCTAATATCTGTTATAATTAAAATGCCAAGATAATATGACAATCAAAAATTAAAACTAATTATATTATATTAAAAATATAAATTATATAATTTTTTTTACAAGCAGTATCAAAAAAATACAATACATCAAAAAGAAAGTCAGATCCGATCTTCATCATCGTCTGCCTCCTCCTTCTCCTGCTTCTCTCCAGCAGTTAGTGGATGAGAGCCGGATGTCCTAGTATCTTATAATAAAAGAAATAAAATAATATTAGTAAGTTTCGATATGGAGATGTATCTTTCGATATGGAAGCGTGTCTTTCCATATAATCTTTCAATTCTTGAATAGATTATTCCTATACATTTTATTCGATGATACAAAGCTATAGACACTACCAGCCTATCGATTGAATGGTTAAATTAAATTTTTAGCCCCTAGATCTCTTTCTTAGACTCAAATTTGAATATATGAAGCTTCTAAATATGAAAATTTAAAACGAATAAAAGAGTTTAGTAATGTAATTACCTGATATGATGGCTGAAACGACGAGCCCAGTTAGTTGTGCAGCTTGGATCCTAAAGAAGCTCCACATCATATCATAGATAGCATCCAAGAGGCTCTGAGGTCGCTGGCTCAGAAGCCTCTGCATGACCTCCTCCATGTGCACATTTCTCCAGGTCTGGAATGTTGAAGCCTGTGAGGATGCTGAAGGGTATCAAACCGGTGGAGGGTCGAAGTTATGACCGAATCCTATTATCCGGCTCCTACTCACCCCCTCGATGGTGCTAAGCTATCTCTCAAAGTGAAGGGGGGCTAAGAAGATGGGTCATCACCGTACCTCTCAGTAATGTACGCCGCGTAACGCATCTACACAGTTTAAAAATATATTAGTTCTAATATAAAAATTAGATCTTGTAACAACTTAATTAGTAAATAAAGTTTGAAGTTCTTACCGCGTTCTGTTACGACGTAGAATCTAAATAGTCATCAGTCCTCCTAGACTGGTGTGTGGCCTGCCATAACTGTAGCTGATCTAGTGAACGATCCAGCTGTCATATCTATAATAAATAAATAATTAAATTAAATTAAATTAATTAAAATATGTATATAAGAGTTTTTACAGTTCTAGTGAAGAGTTTTGGTATAGATTTCTTATCAGTCTGTCAGTCACAACATGTGTACAGATGGAGCTGCCCGTATGCCTGATCAGATCTGTTGGGTGGTCCAGTTCTGTTGGATCCTCTATCGTCTACCGACGTACTCCTCACTGCTTCACTGATCGCAGAGGGCCTCCCAAACGTCCGCCAGCATCTAGTAATCCCTGTAGGACTTCCAGTCCGATGGAGACTAGGAATCGAAATGCTTAATGATGGACTGCCATAAGCTGTGTTGTCCATCTTGAAACCTATATATGGCCACCTGCTCGAAGATCGGATGGCTAGCCTCCTCATCCTGAGGAGATAAGAATCGGTAGTAGTCCTGCAAGTAGAAACAAGCATGTATTAATAAATAGAATACAAATCTATTATAAATTATTAAATTAAATATCTTTGACTTATCCGAAATATCTCTCAGGCTGCATCACATACTGCCGACGATCAATTGGAGAATGTGTCCACCGGCCCGGCATCAATCATCGGATGATTTTGGTAACCACATGAGGCATGGAGCTCTCTTTAAATATGCTGTAAAATTGATTTTGATCAATAAATATTAGATTCTACAATGGTTAAATTTTAAATATATTTATTAAAGATATAGTATTTACGAGTGGCTCTGAATATAGATGAGCTCTCTATCTTTCAATTGAGTTGGAGATGCCGCAAATTGCACGGATCCTCTACCACGCATCTGTGTCTGAGAGCCAGTCGCTGCTACATATGACTGTGGGGTCACTGATGCCCCCTATCGTCCGAATCTGAGAGTATCAAGACATCATAAAGAATATTATATTAGATAATAAAAGATAAAATAACATAAAAAAGAATAACTAAAGTATTAAAGTTTACCACATGGTATGTGTGCTGTAGAACCATGTGAGCTGGCTATATATGAGCTCTCTCCTCCAGAGCTTCCTCCTCGATTGTGATGGCTCCGACCTCAAGAAGATATGATTTATAATCTTTGAAAATAAAAATAACTATGTATCATATTATATTAAATATGTATCAGAATAAAATAACTATGTTTCATATTTATTTAACCGTATATCATGATACCCTAACTTTACACCACATTCATAAAAGTAACGTGCATAATTTATAACTAAAAAAAATGAGTAATATTAATCTGAAATAAAAATCAGAAAAAAGATATCTGACTACATCAATAGTATACTTTTGCCTAGATCTTGATGATGTATGATTCTAGTTTTCTTTCAAGCATCCTAGCTTTTGCAAGAAGTAGTTCTTCTTCGATGAAAGGCAACTTGTCACAAGTATTTGTCACTCGACTGAGTTTGACTTCTATTTTTGTAGCTATGTAGACTAACACATTATCATGTATTGCTAGATGAGAATTATTTTTCTGCTGATATATTGCAGATGCTAACTAATAATCTTATATAATATCTGATCTCTCTGATGAAGGATCGACATCGATTGGCGAGTCTAAGGATAGGTCTGCTGTGGTGCGTCATCTGCCGTAGATCAAAGACAACATTACTAGAGGCATCAAGTTGATCTAGTAAAAATAAATAGATATTTAGGCAAGTGGAGCCCCAGTCCATGATTTTTAGACTTGTAGGATTCCAAGAAAATTACTATTTATGGGGGGTATTTAAGGAAAGGCAACTTTTAGTCCATAGTATACCAGCAAATTGCTACTCCAGGGCTAATGATCTCCAAAGGGAGAAAAAAAGATGTAGGACTCCAAATATGAAGAAGAAAAGATCAATTTTCATTGTGTAAAATCTTTTATTATTCTAAAACATGGCAAGCAAAATCCATCGGCACCCATTAAGTTTGAGACATCATATGAGAACAAGAAAAAGAGTCCATAGCAATCTGTGGAGTCATTTCCTTCAATATCCATTAATTAAGTTTAAATCATCATCAGAAAAAATAAGAAGGCACTATAAGAATATAGCAATCAAAATTCATCGGCACCCATCAGCTTTAAGATATCATATAGGTAGAAGAAAAATAGATCAGTCCCTTTACTATCCACTTAGTTTGGATCATCATCAAAAAAAAAAAAGAAGGCAACTATAAGAATATAGTAATCAAAATTCATCGGCACCCACCAGCTTTAAGACATTATATGGGAAGAAGAAAAAGAGGCCAGTCCCTTCAACATCTATTTAGTTTGGATCACCATCAGAGAAAATAAGAAGACAACAATAAGAATATAGCCATTGAAAAATAAGGCATTGTAAATTTTTCTACACCTTTAACCATGAGATAATACTAGCCTTTGCTAATGCCACCGCTAATACTCCTAATAGTAGGCGCACTGGCACAAGGACGGGGTCGTGGGGCAGGGGCTGCAAGGTCGGGGCTGCAAGGGCCGCACGATCAGACCGATGGGGATGGGGCGATGGGGCAACCGATGAGGCAGGGGCTGTAGGGTCCGGTCGATAGGGTCCGGACGATTGCAGGTGAGGCGGGGTCGGGGTTGCAGAGTAGGAGGCGCTAGTGGGATCGGGATGGCCTCAAGCAAGGCAAGGCCAGGGCGGCGAGCTTGGGGCTGTGGTGTAGGAGGCACTGGTGGGGTCGGGGCGGTCGTGGGTGAGGTGGGGCAGGGCAGCAAGCTCGGGGCTGCAGTGCAGGAGGCATCGGCGGGGTCGGGACGCTATGAAGGAGGATGCATGCGGAGCGAAGAATGTCGGGAAGGATGCATCGGGGAGGGGGGTCGCCGCCGGTTAGGAGGAGGCACTGATGAGGTGGGGAAAAATCAAAAAGGAGGAGAATGAGAGGGGATTCACAGGAAGGAGGAGAATGAGCAGAATTTTTTTTTTCCTTCTGGTGGGCTGGGGGTGTTGTTTAGCCGGACTATTATCAACGGCAACGGTGGCCGTTGGTAATACGATCGGTACAACTCCGTCAGGATATTAGTGATGGAATTTTTCATCGTTAATCCCCATCTGCCATCGCTAATACTACTAAATTTTTTTAAAATATTAAAATTTAATACTATTAAATTTTTTTAAAAAAATTTTAAAATAATTTTTTTAAATTATTAGCGACGGCATATTATTCCGTCGCTAATGCCGTCTTTAATACTATTAAATTTTTTAATATTAAAATTTAATATTAAGTTTTTTTTCTTTTTGATCATTTTTTGGGTGGTTAAAAATTATTATTGGGTTTTATTAAATTTTTGAAATTATTTAATTTATGGATAAGTCCTAATGATTTAAATTAAATTTAATTTAAGTAGGCTTGACTTAATTTAAGGCTAATCAAATTTTATAATCCAAGTAGGACTTGGATTCAAAGCCTAATTGAATTAGATTTGATAGGATTTTGAATCCAATTTGAATCAGATTTGAATTAGATTTGAATTGAATCATGTATCTAGTCTTAATTGATTTAAATCAGATTTAATTTAATTAGGTCTGACTTAATTTAAGATTAATTGAGTTTTATAATCCAAGTAGAGATTGGTTTCAAAGTTTAATTGAATTAGGTTTGACATGATTTCAAATTGGATTCGAATTGGATTCAAATTGAATCATGGATCAAGTCCTAATTAATTTAAATTAGATTTAATGTAAGTATATTTGACTTAATTTGAGGCTAATTAGATTTTTTAGTTAGATTCAAAGTCTAATTCAATTAGATTTGATAGGATTTCGAATTAAATTCGAATCGAATTCAAATTGGATTCGAATTGAATCTAAATTAAAAATTATTTTTTTTAATTGATTTAAATCAGATTAAATTTAATTAGACTTAACTTAATTTGATGGTAATTAAGTTTTATAATTCAATTAGGACTTAGATTCAAAGTCTAATTGAATTAGATTTGACAGGATTTCGATTTGGATTCGAATCGAGTTCGAATTGGATTCGAATTAAATTTAAATTAAAAATTATTTTTTAAAATTAATTTAAATTAGATTAAATTTAATTATATTTAATTTAATTTAAAAATAATTAAGTTTTATAATCCATATAGGATTTGGATTCAAAATCTAATTGAATTAGGATTGATAGGATTTCGAATCGGATTCGAACTGAATCCAAATTGAAAACTTTTTTTTCCTAATTGATTTATTTTAAATTTAATTTAAATAGATTTATTTTAATTTGAGATTAATTAAATTTTATAATTCAAATAGGACTTAAATTCAAAGTCTAATTGAATTAGATTTGATAAGATTTTGAATTGAATTCGAATCAGATTCAAATTGAATCCAAATTAAAAATTATTTTCTTTTAATTGATTTAAATCAAATTAAATTTAATTATATTTAATTTAATTTAAGAATAATTAAATTTTATAATCTAATTAAGGTTTAGATTTAAAGTTTAATTGAATTAGGTTTGATTGGATTTCGAATTTGATTCGAATTGGATTTGAATTGGATTCGAATTGAACTCAAATTGAAAATTATTTTTTTTAATTGATTTAAATCAGATTTAATTTAATTAATTTTAACTTAATTTGAGGCTAATTAGATTTTATAATCCAAGTAGGACTCAGATTCAAAGTCTAATTAAATTAGATTTGATAGGATTTCGAATTCGAATTTGAGTTGAACCCAAATCATTTTTTGGTTTATAAGTAATGAAAAAGTATCACCGTTGATATTGGGTTTTATTAAATTTTTGAGCTTAATTAATTTATGGATAAGTCCTAATGATTTAAATTAAATTTAATTTAAGTAGGCTTGACTTAATTTAAAGCTTATTAAATTTTATAATTCAAGTAAGATTTGGATTCAAAGTCTAATTGAATTAGATTTGATAGAATTTTAAATCTAATTTGAATCAGATTTGAATTGGATTTGAATTGAATCATGGATCTAGTCTTAATTGATTTAAATCAGATTTAATTTAATTAGATCTGACTTAATTTAATATTAATTGAGTTTTATAATCCAAGTAGGGCTTAGATTCAAAGTTTAATTGAATTAGGTTTAACATGATTTCAAATTGTATTTGAATTGGATTTGAATTGAATCATGGATTAAGTCCTAATTAATTTAAATTAGATTTAATTTAAGTATATTTGACTTAATTTGAGGCTAATTAGAGTTTATAGTTAGATTCAAAGTCTAATTCAATTAGGTTTGATAGGATTTCAAATTGAATTCGAATCGAATTCAAATTGAATTCGAATTGAACCCAAATTAAAAATTATTTTCTCTTAATTGATTTAAATCAGATTAAATTTAATTATACTTGACTTAATTTGATGATAATTAAGTTTTATAATTCAATTAGGACTTAGATTCAAAGTCTAATTGAATTAGATTTGACAGGATTTTGAATTGGATTCGAATAAGATTCGAATTAAATTTGAATTAAATTCAAATTAAAAATTATTTTTTTAATTAATTTAAATCAGATTAAATTTAATTATATTTAATTTAATTTAAAGATAATTAAGTTTTATGATCCATATAGGATTTGGATTCAAAATCTAATTGAATTAGGAGTGACAGGATTTCGAATCGGATTCGAACTAAATCCAAAATGAAAACTATTTTTTTATTGATTTATTTTAGATTTAATCTAAATATATTTATCTTAATTTGAGATTAATTTAATTTTATAATTTAAGTAGGACTTAAATTCAAAGTCTAATTGAATTAGATTTGATAAGATTTTGAATTGGATTCGAATCGGATTCGAATCAGAGTCAAATTGAATCCAAATTGAAAATTATTTTTTTAATTAATTTAAATTAAATTAAATTAAATTATATTTAATTTAATTTAAGAATAATTAAATTTTATAATATAATTAGGATTTGGATTCAAAATCTAATTGAATTAGGTTTGATAGGATTTCAAATTAGATTCGAATCGGATTCGAATTGGATTCGAATCGGATTCGAATTGGATTCGAATTGAATCAAAATTAAAAATTATTTTTTTTAATTTATTTAAATCAGATTCAATTTAATTAATTTTGACTTAGTTTGAGACTAATTAGATTTTATAATCCAAGTAGAACTCGGATTCAAAGTCTAATTAAATTAGATTTGATAGGATTTCGAATTGGATTCGAATCAGATTCGAATTGGGTTGGAATTCGATTCGAGTTGAACCCAAATCATTTTGTGGATTATAAGTAATGAAAAAGTATCACCGTTGCTAATAACTTTTTCAAAAAAATTATTTTTTTTAAATTATTATTTAGATTTTTTAAAAGAATTATTAGCGATGGTATGATTTTTGTCAGTAATAACCCCAATTCACCATCGCTACTAATTATTTTATATTTAATTATTATAAAAATAATTTAAAAAATTTAAGTATTTTTAGCGATAGTTTTTGCCGTCACTAATAATTAAATTACCATCGCTAATAGTATTAAGGACGGCAAGATTTTTGATCGCTTTTGTGGTGGCTAAAGGATATTATTAACGATAGAATTTTTTTCATTACTAATACCGTCACTAATATTTAATGTTCTTGTAGTGCTTGTTCAGATCTGGAAGCACTCTTCCTGAACTCTCTAATCACCAGAGAAAAGATGCCTGGAACCTCTCTTGGATGGCAGCAAGAAGGGAGTAAAAGAGAGGCGGTGATCACTAAGGGGTGCTAGGATGCCTAACACCTCCTTTCTTTCTTTTTTAGGAGTGGCGGCCAAGAAACCCTAAAATTTTTTGCTGGTGGCATGGAAAAGATAGAGAAAGAGATGAGGAGAGACAGGGTTAGAAAGAAAATGCTCTTTGTATTTTGAATTCCACGAAATCCTAATACAAACTACATATTTATACACTAAGTCAATGTGACTTGACCCTTGATCGAAAAATTTTCATGGCTAATCCAATGAGATTGAGCTGCCCCAAGCTCATGTATACCCATGACTTGACCTAATCTTACACTCTTGGACTCAAACCTAGTCCAATACAAGTTAGCCCTTTAAGGTCCAAAGCTCCTGGATCTCAAGACTGTGAAGGCTGATAGTCTTTCACCCTAGAACCCAAAACGATCCTAGAATCTTTGAGCCAACTCCATGGCTCAACTTCTGATGTCTCAAGACTTGAGAGTACCACATCTGACCCTACAATCTCCATCTTAATACTCTCAAGCCTTGACAAGTCTGACAATGTCCTCCTGTACGATCCTACTGTCGCTGCATACTTTGACAGCCCTTGTGTGGACATCCTTACCACTGCCAACCTTCTTCAGCTTCTGAGCTCCCTTGAAGATCTTTGGGATGATTGCCTCCATAGATGAAGATGTTGCCCAGCTATCCAACCTAAGAGAGGGGGTAAATTGAATTTTTAAAAATTTAAAAATCAACTTACAACTATGAGGATTATTTAATAATGAGCAGGATAAATGTGGAGAGTGAAATTTATGCAAGGTATAGAAGTTGGATGCAAGATTGCAAGAAGATAAGAAAAATTAAAAGGAGAGCAAGTAAGCACAACACAAATAAAAAGATTTATAGTGGTTCGGTGCCAACCTTGTACCTACATCCACTCTCCAATCTCCTATTTGAAAATTCAAATCTACTAAATCGTATTCAACCCAAATACAACGTCAGAACCTCCGACTCTAGCTATTTCAAGCTAGAACACTTATTTTTTGGGTACAAGCCAACCCAATACAATCCGATTCAAGGTTCGGATCAATCTTTCTACGTTTTGGAACCCTTCCAAAACAAAAAATCAACTCAAAAATAGAGTATAATAGTTAATCACACAGAAATACAGATGTAGCTCCTTTAATGAGCAAATAAAGCTTTAAATACACTTTACACAATAAGAATGAAGCTTTTCTAATTTTTCTCAAGGTGGTTGAAGACTTGAATGAGCTTTTAAGGGGTTGGTGAACTTGAAATAAAAGCTTCTTGAACTTTTAAGAGTGCTCTTGCTTAGGGTTGAAATGAATGCTTGAAGAATCTTTTCAAAATCTTGTTGATTCTCTCCTTTAAGTGCCTTTTATAACTTCAAATGATGGTAGAGAATAATCTCGACTGAAATAGAGCCGTTAGAGCACATTAAATGGACATTAAATGCAGTCAAAACGAGCTAAAAACTAGCCGTTGTGAAATTTTTCCATCGCAGGGATCGACTCATAGGGTCGACTCATGCTCATGAGTCGACTCATGGGGTCGACTTCTGTGGCACAAAATAAAAAATGACTGTTCTGTAATTTTGGCCTACACAGCAGCAGAGGTCGACTCATAGGATTGACTCATGCACAGGGGTCGACTCATGGGGTCGACTCACAGAGTATACCAGCCAAAAAATAACATGCCGTTCAGCCTCTTTTGACATGAGTCGACTCATGGGGTTGACTCAAATTTATAAACATGATTTTCTTTCAAAATACACATCTAAAAATATTGAAATTGCCTCCAATAAATTACAAATCTTTTGCTCTTGCTCTTGAGACTTTCGAATTAGAACTTGATAAAATTATGATTTTACCCCTGAAATATAATAAATCTTTTTTCAAGCCAAAATCATTAGTAACCCCCTCAAATGCTTTGTAATCATCAAAATCAATTCAAGGAGCAACAATCTCTCCCTTTTTGATGATGGCAAAACACTTGAGCAAAAGCATATATGAAGCATTGAATATGAATTTTAAATTTATGAAGATGCATCACTTTAATATCATAGCCAAGTATTTGAATGAAATACATCATAAGCAATTTGAAGATTAATTTGAAATTTGCTTATAAGTTTATTTGCTTAGATAAAAAAGAGGAGCTGACGATTTTAGTTCTTTGACACATTTGCTTAACAATTTTACTTATTACTAATTTTTTTATTACTTATTGCTCATTTCTTTATTGCTTATTGCTCAAATTCGATTTTGATTCTCTACTTTCTCTTTTTGACAGCATCAATTAAGATTCTCTACTCCTCCTTTTAAGGGATCTTGAAAGGATAAATTTTTTTTCTCCCCTTTTTTGATAGCATCAATTAAGATCTTAAGAAATTTTAAGGATAGAGAAAAGAAAAGAAAGATGATAAAAAGGATATATTTTCTTTATTCTCCTTTTTTGATACCATATTTTACTTCTTTAGCCTCCTTCTTTGATTGCTTATTTCTCTACTCCCCCTCAACATAGCAAATGTAAAGGGTATATCAATTTGCTCATCTAGAAGATATTGTAATTTATAGTATTTCTCAGTACTAATATGAGTTATTTTTCATATCTCATAATTAAAATAATTCAATTTGATCACATTCATAGACATTCATTGAAAGTCAAAATGCGCGCACGCACACACACACACATATATATATATATATTCAAAAGTGATTGAATACAAAAGGTGTTCCAATACACATGAGTCAACTCAAAATACAAAAGTCATGGATAGAAACTATCCAAGAGTTAATTAGCCAACAAATACAAGGTCCATAAGATAGATCCTAGACATAGGAGACAAACTAATCTAGATCTAATAGATGTCATGGCTAGAGGGATCAGAATCTGAAGAATCAGAGATAGGGTGAGGAGATGTAAGATCAAATCCATGAGCACGATCTCGACCACGTCTGCCTCGGCCATGGATAGAGGTACCAGCACGAGTAGAGGGTTGAGAGGATCCTGAAGCCTGAGAAGCTACGGAGTGTGCAATAAAAAAAAATCTGATGGTGTCCAAAAGATCCAAGGCTCTCGATACAGACTGTATCAGGGCACTGAACTGAGTAGAAGCATTCTCACTGGAGCCCCTGATCTCTCTCCTCAAGAAGTCAAAGTCACTCTCTAAAACTCCTCGAAGTCTAGCAGCCTCTGCAGATAGGTCGAGACCTCTGTGATATCTTCATATGGCTGGGGATGGTCTAAAGCTAATACTTGCCTCTGTAAGTCTA